>NW_026639585.1:0-500 GCF_028554395.1 Pezoporus wallicus
GCTAGCCTAGCTAGAGCCACAGCCGACACGCTTCAGCGACCGCGAGGGTCAACGGAGATGAGGAAAATCAGAGGGGATAGCGCAGAGACATCGCGAGTCCCGACATCTCCCGATCCCCGAAGCCCCAGCAGCCCTTGCGAGAGAGCGGCTGACGTGGGGGGGGGGCGTTCCCACGGGGACGGTGACCACTCCCCTGCCCCTTGCTTTGAAAAAGCCTTTGAGAGGGTCGCTGCCCACCGGGCGCAGGGAGGAGCAAGCAGGTCGTGTTGCTGACCCTGTTGCTGGTGTCCCAGACTGCGGACCAATATGGTTGCCTCCAGAAAGAGAGCTTTCAGTAAGATGACTACAGCAACTCAGACAGAGACCCCGTCCCAAACCGTGGCTGTTCAGGTCTCTGGGTGCAGGGAGTGCCAGAGCCTGCTGCTGCCGGGGGAGGGAGGACAGCATTCCACCTGCGTGAGGTGGGAGCAGGTATAAGATCTGCTTAGCCTGGTGGCTAA
>NW_026639586.1:0-504 GCF_028554395.1 Pezoporus wallicus
TCCCGAGCCGAAAGTCAAAACACTGCACTGCACCAGCTACCAAGGAGGAGAAACATGACTGCTACTGCTGAACCCAGGACACCCACTCATGGGATTGCTTTTGCTCAGGGACCTGGATGTACTTGGTGGGTAATGCGGGAAGATGGGGAAATCTGATGTATATACCTCAAGGGTATTTGATTTTAGGGGAAAACAGCCAGTGAACTCAACTGTATGCTGTTGCCTGCTGTGTAATACTTTTATAGCACATCAACTAGATGTCTTCAGGTCACCAGCGACTGGCCCTGACTTCCCTCCAACCATCAACCCAACAGAGAATGAACTTTGATAGAACCAGATGAGTTCCGCAGTAAAGGAACCACCAGCATCAGCAGGGAACGATCCAATACTGCACACAGCCTTTCCTGCCCTGAAAGATTATTACAAGAGATGGAACCTGACATCATGGACCGAATGGACTCGGCAGCATTATAGGGATTGGTCCATGCACTAAGAAAATGATCT
>NW_026639587.1:0-4958 GCF_028554395.1 Pezoporus wallicus
AGTGACCTCACGACGCTCACAGCGGCCGCCTACCAATCAGGGCTGCCCGTGCACGGGACCCACATCCTCAACATGCAGAGTAGGGGCTATGGGGCTCTATGGGGTTCTATGGGGTCTCTATGGGGTTCTATGGGGGTCTATGGGGTTCTATGGGGGCTCTGTGGGGCTCTGTGGGGTTCTATGGGGTTCTATGGGGGGTCTATGGGGCTCTATGGGGCTCTATGGGGGGTCTATGGGGGTCTATGGGGTTCTATGGGGGGTCTATGGGGCTCTATGGGGTTCTATGGGGTCTCTATGGGGTTCTATGGGGGGTCTATGGGGGTCTATGGGGTTCAATGGGGGCTCTATGGGGCTCTGTGGGGTTCTATGGGGGGTCTATGGGGCTCTATGGGGCTCTGTGGGGGCTCTATGGGGTTTCTGTGGAGCTCTATGGGGTCTCTATTGGGCTCTGCGGGGTCTCTATGGGGCTCTATGGGGCTCTGTGGGGTCTCTATTGGGCTCTGTGGGTCTCTATGGGGCTCTATGGGGCTCTGTGGGGTCTCTATGGGGCTCTATGGGGCTCTGTGGGGCTCTATGGGGCTCTATGGGGCTCTGTGGGGGCTCTATGGGGCTCTATGGGGTCTCTATGGGGCTCTATGGGGTTCTATGGGGTCTCTATGGGGCTCTATGGGGCTCTATGAGGCTCTATGGGGGCTCTATGGGACTCTGTGAGGTCTGTGTGGGGCTCTATGGGGTCTCTATGGGTCTCTATGGGTCTCTATGGGTCTCTATGGGTCTCTATGGGGTCTCTATGGGGTCTCTATGGGTCTCTATGGGGTTCTGTGGGTCTCTATGGGGTTTCTATGGGGTCTCTATGGGTCTCTATGGGGTCTCTATGGGTCTCTATGGGGTCTCTATGGGTCTCTATGGGTCTCTATGGGGTCTCTATGGGTCTCTATGGGGTTTCTATGGGTCGCTATGGGGCAGCTCCCCCCACAGGCAGCCCTGGGGGTCACAGCCGCGCCGGGACCCTGATGGCCGCTGACCGGGCCAAGCAGATGTTCGGGCCCCCCGTGATCACCGTGAGTGGGGCTGGGGGGCTATGGGGCTGCCCCATAGATGTGGGGCTGGGGGGTGCTATGGGGCTGCCCCATAGAACGTGGGGTGCTATGGGGCTGCCCCATAGATGTGGAGCTGGGGGGGCGCTATGGGGCTGCCCCATAGATGTGGGGCTAGGGGGGAGCTATGGGGCTGCCCCATAGATGTGGGGCTGGGGGGTGCTATGGGGCTGCCCCATAGATGTGGGGCTGAGGGGGGAGCTATGGGGCTGCCCCATAGATGTGGGGCTAGGGGGGAGCTATGGGGCTGCCCCATAGATGTGGAGCTGGGGGGGCTGTGGGGCTGCTATGGGGCTGCCCCATTTATGTGGGGCTTGTCGGGGAGCTATGGGGCTGCCCCATAGATGTGGGGCTGGGGGGTGCTATGGGGCTGCCCCATAGATGTGGGGCTAGGGGGGAGCTATGGGGCTGCCCCATAGATGTGGGGCTTAGGGGGGAGCTATGGGGCTGCCCCATAGATGTGGGGCTAGGAGGGGAGCTATGGGGCTGCCCCATAGATATGGGGCTGGGGACGAGGGGTGCTATGGGGCTGCCCCATAGATGTGGGACTGGGGGGGCGCTATGGTGCTGCCGCATAGATGTGGGGCTGGGGGTTCCTATGGGGCTGCCCCATAGATGTGGGGCTGGGGGTTCCTATGGTGCTGCCCCATAGATGTGGGGCTGGGGGTTGCTATGGGGCTGCCCCATAGATGTGGGGCTGCTCCATAGATGTGGGGCTGGGGGTTCCTATGGGGCTGCCCCATAGATGTGGGACTGGGGGGGCGCTATGGGGCTGCCGCATAGATTTGGGGCTGGGGGTTCCTATGGGGCTGCCCCATAGATGTGGGGCTGCCCCATAGATGTGGGGCTGGGGGTTCCTATGGGGCTACCCCATAGATGTGGGGCTGGGGGGTGCTATGGGGCTGCCCCATAGATGTGGGGCTGGGGGGTGCTATGGGGCTGCCCCATAGATGTGGGGCTGGGGGGTGCTATGGGGCTGCCCCATAGATGTGGGGCTAGGAGGGGAGCTATGGGGCTGTCCCATAGATGTGGGGCATGGGAGGAGGGGTCCTATGGGGCTGTCCCATAGATATGGGGCTGGGGAGGAGGGGCACTATGGGGCTGCCCCATAGGTATGGGGCTGGGGAGGAGGGGTGCTGTGGGGCTGGGGAGGAGGGGTGCTATGGGGCTGCCCCATTGATGAGCTGGGGAGGGAGCTATGGGGCTGCCCCATAGATGTGGGGCTAGGGGGTGCTGTGGGGCTAGGGCGTGCTATGGGGCTGCCCCATAGATATGGGGCTGAGGGGAGGGTGTTATGGGGCTGCCCCATAGATGTGGGGCTGGGGAGGAGGGGTGCTATGGGGCTGCCCCATAGATATGGGGCTAGGGAGGAGGGGCGCTATGGGCCTGACCCATAGGTATGGGGCTGGGGAGGAGGGGTGCTATGGGGCTGCCCCATTGATGAGCTGGGGAGGGAGCTATGGGGCTGCCCCATAGATGTGGGGCTGGGGAGGGAGCTATGGGGCTGCCCCATACATGTGGGGCTGGGGAGGAGGGGCGCTATGGGGCTGCCCCATAGATATGGGACTGGGGGGGGGGGGGGTGTGTGCCATGGGGCTGCCCCATAGATATGGGGCTGGGGAGGAGGGGTGCTATGGGGCTGCCCCATAGATGTGGGACTGGGGGGGCGCTATGGTGCTGCCGCATAGATGTGGGGCTGGGGGTTGCTATGGGGCTGCCCCATAGATGTGGGGCTGGGGGTTCCTATGGGGCTGCCCCATAGATGTGGGGCTGCCCCATAGATGTGGGGCTGGGGGTTCCTATGGGGCTGCCCCATAGATGTAGGG
The DNA here is from genome assembly GCF_028554395.1 of Pezoporus wallicus. Classification (NCBI taxonomy): domain Eukaryota; kingdom Metazoa; phylum Chordata; class Aves; order Psittaciformes; family Psittacidae; genus Pezoporus; species Pezoporus wallicus. The sequence continues at coordinate 2,924 of NW_026639587.1, forward strand.
CTGGCCCTGAGCCCCATCTCTCCCCCTCCAGACGCGGCACTTTGGGGCACAGCCGAGCTATGGGGCCGGGGGGGAGCACGGAAGCTTCCAGGGGGCGCAGGGGGGCCCGGGCCCCTTCGCTGTGGGGCAGAGCCAGCACCCGTTCCCCCCCGGGCAGCCCGGGCCTGTCAGCTACGGAGCCTCCCAGCAGATCCGAGGTGGGGGGCGCTATGGGGCAGGGGGGAGATGCTATGGGGCGCTATGGGGCAGGGGGGAGGTGCTATGGGGCGCTATGGGGCAGGGGGAGGTGCTATGGGGCAGGGGGGAGATGCTATGGGGTGCTATGGGGCAGGGGGGGGATGCTATGGGGCGCTATGGGGCAGGGGGAAGGTGCCATGGGGCGCTATGGGGCAGGGGGGAGATGCTATGGGGCAGGGGGAAGGTGATGGGATGCTATGGGGCAGGGGGGAGATGCTATGGGGCAGGGGGTAGGTGCTATGGGGCAGGGGGGAGGTGCTATGGGGCAGTTATGGAACAGGAGAGGGGTGCTATGGGGCAGCCATGGGGCAGGGGGGAGGTGCTATGGGGCAGAGGGGAGATGCTATGGGGCGCTATGGGGCAGTCCCCACCTTGGTGCAGATGCTATGGGGTGCTATGGGGCAGGGGGAGGTGCTATGGGGCAGGGGGAGATGCTATGGGGTGCTATGGGGCAGGGGGAGGTGCTATGGGGCAGGGGGAGATGCTATGGGGTGCTATGGGGCAGGGGGAGGTGCTATGGGGCAGGGGGAGGTGCTATGGGGCAGGGGGAGGTGCTATGGGGCACTGGGGGGTGCTATGGGGCAGTTATAGAACAGGAGAGGGGTGCTATGGGGCAGCCATGGGGCAGGGGGGAGGTGCTAAGGAGCAGGGGGAGATGCTATGGGGCAGAGGGGAGATGCTATGGAGCGGGGGGAGATGCTATGGGGTGCTATGGGGCAGAGGGGAGATGCTGTGGGGCAGGGGGAGGTGCTATGGGGAAGAGGGGAGGTGCTATGGGGCAGGGGGGAGATGCTATGGGGTGCTATGGGGCAGAGTGGAGGTGCTATGGGGCAGACATTGGGTGCTCTGGGGCAGGGGGGAGGTGCTATGGGGGGCAACCATTGGGTGCTATGGGGCACGTATGGGGCTGTTAGGGGCTCTATGGGTCTCTGTGGGGTCTCTATGGGTCCCTATGGGTCTCTATGGGTCTCTATGGGTCTCTATGGGGTCTCTATGTGTCTCTATGGGTCCCTATGGGTCTCTATGGGGTTTCTGTGGGTTTCTATGTGTCTCTATGTGTCTCTATGGGTCCCTAGGGATCTCTATGTGTCTCTATGGGTCTCTATGGGTCCCTATGGGTCTCTGTCGCCCCCTACAGGCCCGGCGGCCTTCCCGGCGCTCCCGTTCCTGCCCCAGCAGCAGCCGGGGGGCGGCTTCGGCCTCCACGGGCACTTCCCGGCGCAGACAGGTGGGGCTGAGCCCCATAGAGAGCCCTGCCCCATGGATGTGGGGCTGAGCCCCATAGAGAGCCCTGCCCCATGGATGTGGGGCTGAGCCCCATAGAGAGCCCTGCCCCATGGATGTGGGGCTGAGCCCCATAGAGAGCCCTGCCCCATAGATGTGGGGCTGAGCCCCATAGAGAGCCCTGCCCCATAGATGTGGGGCTGAGCCCCATAGAGAGCCCTGCCCCATAGATGTGGGGATGAGCCCCAGAGAGAGCCCTGCCCCATGGATGTGGGCCTGAGCCCCATAGAGAGCCCTGCCCCATGGATGTGGGCTGAGCCCCATAGAGAGCCCTGCCCCATGGATGTGGGCCTGAGCCCCATGCATTGCCCTGCCCCATAGATGTGGAGCTGAGCCCCCTCCATGCCCTGCCCCATGGATGTGGGGCTGTGCCTCCTGCCCCATTAGAGAGCCCTGCCCCATAGATGTGGGGCTGAGCCCCAGAGATAGCCCTGCCCCATAGATGTGGGGCTGAGCCCCTGAGAGCCCTGCCCCATAGATGTGGGGCTGAGCCCCAGAGAGAGCCCTGCCCCAT
>NW_026639588.1:0-4965 GCF_028554395.1 Pezoporus wallicus
ATGGTGAACCCCAGCATGGGGTGAAGGCTCCCAAGAGCTGGGACCCCCCCTGACCCGTCTCTCCATCAAACTGCCCCCCCCCTCAGCATGGAGCTGGTCCCCTCCCCTCATTGACCCCCATGGAGCTCGGGGCCTCCACCCTATGGGGATAGGAACCCCCCCCAGATCTGAGACCCCCCACCATGGACCTGGGGACCCCCACCAAAGGTGTCGTCCCCCCCCCGCCCCACTGACGATGTCGTTCTTATCCACTCGTGTCCCCACGATCTTCAGGCGGATCTCATCATCCTGCTGGATAACAATGTCCTGGGGGGGGGGGGAAAGCATTATGGAGGGGCACTGAGACCCCCCCCCCCCAGACCAGGACCCACATTTGGGTGTAAGGGGGGAGTGGGGAGACCCCAGGACCCCCCTGGACTCACCTCATCCACTGTCTTGTAGCAGGGGGGGTTGGAATTGGGGTCGAACTCCATCTCTGAGGGGATGGACTGGCGGGGGGGACAGGGGGTTAGGGGGGGGCTTGGGGGGCAAGAGGAGACCAGGGCCCATGTGGGTAAATGGGGGGGCCCATGGGGGTCCCCAGAGGGAGATGGGGGGGGCTAAGGGTCCCCATGGGGGGGATTAGGAGAGGCCTTTAATGGTCCCCAGGGGAGGAAAGGGGACCCTGGGGGGGGAATGGGGGCTCCTGGGGCAGAGGCCGAGGGGGTGGAATTGGGGGTCCTTGGGATATTGAGGGGTTCTTGGGGTGTCCCAAGAGAGTGGTTTGGGGGGGGCCCATGTTGGTGGGAGGAGAGGAACTGGGGGGACTCCAAAGTGGGGGAGCCCTGGAGGGTTTGGGGGTGAATGGGGAGCCCCAGTGGGGAGGTTTGGGGGGGGGTCAGGAAGAGCCCCAAGAGGGATGGGAGGAGGCGGGGGGGGTCTTTAGTGGGATGGGGGAGCCCAAATGGGGGGGAGGGCAGGAGAGGTTTTGGGGGGTCTGGAGGAGCCCCAATGGGGGGGGTCCCTGGTGGGATGGGGGAACCCAAATGAGGGGGGGTTCAGGAGAGGTTTTGGGGGGTCAGAAGGAGCCCCAAGGGGGGAAGGTCAGACACATTCCCCCCCCTTACATGGCGGGAGATGAAGCAGGACATGGGGCCGATCTCCGTGAAGAGCCCAACCTGGGGGGGGGGGGGGAATAGATCAGGGGGTGTCACCGGCCCCATAGCATTGGAGACACCCCATGACCCCCCCCCAATCCCCCAGCCCTCACCTTGTTGACCTGGGTGACGACAGCATCCACCACCTCACCCTTAAAGGGCCGGAACACGATGGCTTTGTACTTGACTGGGTAGAGCACGAAGCCACGGCCCGGCTGGATCACCCCGGCCCCGATGTTGTCAATGGTGGTGACAGCGATGACGAAGCCGTACCTGTGGGGGAGACGACACCATGGGGGGGGTGGGGTGGTTGGAGGGTCCTAGGGGTGCTTTGGGGGGTTCTATGGGTGCTTTGAGGTGCCCTAGGAGCATCCCAAAGGGGTTTTGGGGTGTCCTGAGGTTGTTTGGGGGGTCCTAGGAGTGCTTTGAGGTGCCTTAGTGGTGTCCTGGGGGTATTCCAAAGAGGCCTGGGGGGCCCTGGGTGTGCTCAGGGGGGTCCTGGAGGGGCTTAGGGGTGTTTGGGGGGTTCTAGGGGTGCTTTGAGGCTCCTTAGTGGTGTCCTGGGCTGCCTGGGGGGGGTCTAGAACAGGCCTGGGGGGGTCCTGGGTGTGCTCAGGGGGTTTGGGGGTGCAAGGGGGGGTATCTCAGGGGGTCCCCGGTGTTCGTCCCATTTTCCCCCCGCCCCCCATCACGCACTTGCCGGTGCAGGTCCCCTCCACCTCGGTGAAAAGCTTCTGCTTGACGGTGTTGAGGAGGTTGGGCCCGAAGTACCGCGGGTGCAGCAGGATCTCGTGCTCCAGCGAGATCTGGGGACCGGGCACGCACCGGGTCCGGCATCAACGCACCGGGACCGGCACCAATCACCAGGACCCTACTTGGAGACCACCCCCCGCCACCTCCGGTAAGACACGTGACTCTCCCGGTAGGACACGTGACCCCGCCGCCGCTTACGTGATAGAACATCTTCACGCCGCCGCCGCCGCCACCGGGCCGGAAGTGGCGCTAAGCCCCGCCCCGGAGGTTGGCTCCGATTGGTCACGGTCTCCCCGCCAAGCTGCCCGTTGCTAAGCAGCGGGGCACAGCCCACCCGTGCGCATGCGCTGTGGGGATGAGCGGGAGGCGGAAGCTGCGCAGAGAATAGGGCGGGGCTAAGGGGAGCAGCAGGCGGTGATTGGCTGGGTGAGAGCCAATGGGACGGAGGAGGCGGGTGATTGACAGAGAGAGGATGAAGGACCCCCTGAGCATCCCCAGGGACCCTCAAACCCCCTCAGGACCCCCCCAAGCACCCCAGGACCCCCCATAGCGTCCTTCAGGCAGCCTTGGGACCCCCCCGAGCACACCCAGACGCCTCCAAACACCCCAGGTATGCCCAGGACCCCCACAGCAGCCTGGGGACCCCCCCAGGTATCCCCCAGACTATCCCCAAGCACCCGCAGACCTGCCCTGAGCGTGATCCAGCAGCCCTGGGAGCTCCCCAAACCCACCTGAGGCTCCTAGGACCCCTCTGAGCATCCCTCAGGGAGCACTGAGACCCCTCCAAACTCCAAATAAGCACCCCTAAACTCTCCCAGAGCACCCCAGTACCCCCCCCCCCGATTCCTCTCGATCCTCTCAAACAAGCCTTTGGTGGGGCCCTGCACCATCCCGACCCCCCCAAACTCCACATCCACTTCTGCTCCCTTTTATTCAGAAAACGGTTTGGGAATGGGAATAGGGATGGGGCTGAACCCCCAAACCGATGGGGGGTGTGTTTGTTTGTGTGTGTGTGTCCTTGGAGGGGGGGTTTAAGGGCAGAACCGCCCAGCCAAGAGCCCCAGGCGGTGGATGTTCTTGTGCAGGACGCTGTGCAGCACAGCCAAGTGCTTCCCTACATCCCCATCCCGGGAGAAATCCCGCAGGAAGAGCCCGCGCTCGGGCTGGAAGGTGAATTTCTGAGGGAGGGGGCTGTTCTCCCGCAGGTAATCCCAGAGGCTGAGCAGCAGGAGATGCACCTCGAAGGGCGCGAGGTGCGGGAAGAGCTCGTGCATGTTCCCCAGCACGGGCGGCAGCAGCGAGCCCTCGGCCATGGCAGCCACCAGCGCGCAGGAAGCCTGCAGGTGCCAGGGCGAGCCCGTGGTCCCGTTATCCCGACACGCTTCCCAATGCGCCATGAGGCTGGCCAGGAGCCCGCGGAGCAGCACGGAGCAGTAGCACAGCGCCGGGCGGCCCGCCGCCACCAGCCGCAGCAATGGGAAGAGCAAAGGGTGATCCCGGAAGCGGCGGCAGATCCGGAGATCCCGTTCCACCGTCCCGCGGGCTTGCTCCTCGGGCGGCCACGTCAGCTCCGCGCCCGACGCCTCCGGACACACGTTCTCCACCAGCGCGGCGGCCACGGCTTTAGCGGCTTCGGGATGGAGCCCGCTGGAGCCCGCTTCCCCGGCCCGGGCGCCGCGGCTGCAGCGCAGGAGGAGGCTCAGGAAGGTCTGGATGTTGTTGGCCAGCTCCTCCGGTGGGCGCTCGCCCCGGCCCGGCGGCGCCTTCAGCCCGCGGCCGATGACCCCGGCGTGGAACACGGACCAGACGCCGCCAGAGAAGTTGACGGCGGCCGTGAAGCGCCGGTTGGTGTCCAGCAAGGAAACGCCGGCGCCGCCGTTGCCGCTCTCCTCCCCTTGGCTGGGTTTCTCCGGCGAGGCACCGAAGAGCTCGGCGTTGCCGCGGCGCAGCGCTCCCTCCACCAGCTGCTGCAGCACGGCCTTGGCGGCCGCTGGGGACACGGCGCTGAGCCGCGCCAGCAACCGGGAGCTGCAGCCCAGGTTGGCGGCGTTTTGGTGCCGGAGAACCAGGAAGAACTGATGGGAAGCGGCTCGCACGGTGCCCAGGAGCTGAGCCGGGGCCGGGGCGCGCGGCAGCGGCAGCACCGACAGCAGCAGGCAGGCGGCCTCGGCCACCTCGGCGTCGCGGTGCAGCAGGAGCTGGCTCAGGTCGTGGAGGTGCCGTGCCAGGACGGGGCCCAGCTGCGGCCCCATGGCCGGACCCCCGTCCCCGGTGTCCCCCTGCACCACAGAGGCCAGGTTGCGGAAGAGCTGAGCCACCTGCGCGTCCGGCAGGCGCCCGGCGTGGATCTGGCACACGCAGGTCTTGACGGTGGCCGGGAGCAGGTCGGTGAGGCAGGAGCTGAGCACGGCGTGGAGCTGCGTGGCCAAGGCCAGCTCGTCCTGCGTGCGGGCCAGCGTCAGGAGGTGGAAGAGGGCGTCCGTGGCGCAGTGCGGCGCCGAGTACACGGCCAAGAGCGCCAGGAGCTGGTGCTGCCACAGGAAGCGCTTCCGCTCCAGGCGCAGCGTCTCTACGCAGAGCTCCCGCACGTGCGGCCGCAGCGCATCCAGGAAGGGCACCGGGCGCGGGAGCGGGGCCTCGGCCGGGTTGGGGCTGCCCCGGTTGTAAACGAGCTTCTGGAGGTTGAGCAGCAGGAGCTGGATGACGCGGTCGCAGGCCTCGCGCACCCCGTCCTGCAGCGGCGGCCCCGGCGCCGTGATGACGGAGGCCGGCATGGCCGTGTTCACCAGGAACTGCAGGATGCGGTGGGCGCCGGCTGAGGTCTGGCAGATGAGGTGCACCACGATGCTCACGGTGTTGTCCAGCTCCTCGCGGGGCAGGGAGGCGAAGTGCTGGTGGAGCTGGTTGAGGACGGGCGGCTTGAGGGAATCCACCAGCTCGGCCGACACGGTGCCGAGCAGCGCCGGGGACATGACCGCCAGCTGGAGCAGGAAGGGGACGGTGGCTTTTTGGTGCTGGTCCCTGGTGGGCCCTAAGCTCTCATGGAACATCCTCAGCAGCTCCTGCTTGATGCTGC
>NW_026639589.1:0-501 GCF_028554395.1 Pezoporus wallicus
TAAGAGGCACAAAACAGACCCAAAACAGGCCAAAAACGGGCCAAAACACCCAAAGCAAACCCCCAAACCACCCCAAAACCACCTTGTCCTGCTTCTCCAATGGGATAAAGGGTCAGAGCCTCAAAACAGGACAAAAACAGGAGAAAAGCAGCCCAAAACACCCCAAACAACCCCCAAAATGGGACAAAACCACCCCAAGGCCACCTTGTCCTGCTTCTCCTATGGGACACAGGTCAGAGCCCCAAAACTGGACAAAACCACACCAAAACCACCCCAAAACCACCTTGTCCTGTTTCTCCTGTGGGATACAAGTTCAGAACCCCAAAACAGGCTCAAAAAAGGACAAAAACAACCAAAACCTATTTAAAACCACCCCCAAAACAACCCCAAACCACCCTAAAAACACCAAAAAAACACCTTGTCCTGTTTTTCCTGTGGGAAACAAGTTCTGAACCCCATAACAGGCTCAAAAAAGTACAAAAACAACCAAAAGCTATTCAA
>NW_026639590.1:0-502 GCF_028554395.1 Pezoporus wallicus
TTGGTGCCTCCATCATTGCTTTCACTGCTAACACTCATACAGGAAAAGCATTTGAATAGAATCAGTCCAGAGCCTGCTCTCTGCTGCGCAGCAACACAGTCAGCACAGAATGAACAGTGGCATCTGCTCCCACGGCAGAAGGACCAGCAGGGAAAGCTAGGGCTGTGTCTCTTCAGCACACAAGCAGCTTTGCAACGGGGTCACCATCATTGCAGTCTCTCCTCGGTTTCATACCTAAAAGTCCATTTGAATCCAAATTCTCAGGTGGTCTCTCTCAGCTGCCCAGCAGCACAGTGAGTACAGCACTAACGTTTGGCCTCTGCTCCCACAGGAGAAGAGCCAGGATTGAAAGCTGGTGCTGGACCTGTTCAGCACACAATCCCCTTTACATTGGTGCCTCCATCGTTGCTTTCACTGCTCACTTTCATACAGGAAAAGCATTTGAATGGAATCAGTCCAGAGCCTGCCCCTGCTGCGCAGCAACACAATCAGCACAGAACGA
>NW_026639591.1:0-494 GCF_028554395.1 Pezoporus wallicus
GGGTGCAAACTGTCCTGGTACCGTGTATGAGATGTGTGTGAGTGGGGTGCAAACTGTCCTGGTACCGTCTATGAGATGTGTGTGCGGGGGTGCAAACTGTCCTGGTACCGTGTATGAGATGTGTGTGCGGGGGTGCAAACTGTCCTGGTACCGTGTATGAGATGTGTGTGAGTGGGGTGCAAACTGTCCTGGTACCGTCTATGAGATGTGTGTGAGTGGTGCAAGCTTTCCTGGTACCGTGTATGAGATGTGTGTGAGTGGGGTGCAAACTGTCCTGGTACCGTGTATGAGATGTGTGTGCAGGGGTGCAAACTGTCCTCGTACCGTGTATGAGATGTGTGTGCGGGGTGCAAACTGTCCTGGTACCGTGTATGAGATGTGTGTGCGGGGGTGCAAACTGTCCTGGTACCGTGTATGAGATGTGTGTGTGGGGTGCAAGCTGTCCTGGTACCGTGTATGAGATGTGTGCAGGGGTGCAAACTGTCCTGGTACCG
>NW_026639592.1:0-501 GCF_028554395.1 Pezoporus wallicus
GTTAGGGTTAGGGTTAGGGTTAGGGGTAGGGTTAGGGTTAGGGTTAGGGTTAGGGTTAGGGTTGGGTTAGGGTTAGGGTTAGGGTTAGGGTTGCCGTCTGCTCCCACAGTCGAAGAGCCAGGAGGGAAAGCATGTGCGGGCATCTTCAGCACGCAGTCAGCTTTGCAATGCTGTCACCATTATTGCTGTCACTCCTCGGTTTCATACCTAAAAGTACATTTGAATGCAACCTCTCCAAAGGTGCTTCTCAGCTGCCCAGTAGCACAGCGATTAGTGCACGAACTTCTGACTTCTGCTCCCAGATCGGAAGAGCCGGGAGGGAAAGCATGTGCTGGGCATCTTCAGCACACAGTCAGCTTTGCAACAGTGTCACCATCATTGCTGTCGCTCATCGCTTTCATACCTAAAGGTCCATTTGAATGCACCCTCTTCGGAGCTTGCTCTCGGCTGCCCAGCTGCACAGTGAGTAGAGCACGAACGGTTGCCATCTGCTAGCACAGT
>NW_026639593.1:0-505 GCF_028554395.1 Pezoporus wallicus
GTGCTAGCAGACGGCAACCGTTCGTGTTTCATCTACTGTGTTGCTGGGCAGCTGAGAGCAAGCTCCGAAGAGGGTGCATTCAAATAAACCTTTAGGTATGACAGCGAGGAGCGACAGCAATGATGGTGACACCGTTGCAAAGCTGACTGTGTGCTGAAGATGCCCAGCACATGCTTTCCCTCCTGGCTCTTCGGCTCTGGCAGCAGACGGCAACCGTTCGTGCTCTACTCACTGTGCTGCTGGGCAGCCGAGAGAAAGCTCCGAAGAGGGTGCATTCAAATGGACCTTTAGGTTTGAAAGCGAGGAGCGACAGCAATGATGGTGACACCGTTGCAAAGCTGACTGTGTGCTGAAGATGCCCCAGCACATGTATTTCCCTTCCTGGCTCTTTGGCTCGGGGAGCAGAGGCCAGACGTTCGTGCCCTACTGACTGTGCCGCTGGACCGCCAAGAGCAAGGAGCGGAGAAGGTGGATTCAAATAAACTTCTAGTTATGAAAGTGAAAA
>NW_026639594.1:0-494 GCF_028554395.1 Pezoporus wallicus
CCTGTAACTGCAACAAAGTGAGTGTAATACTATATATATATATGCATAGGAAAACACAGTAAACATAACTAAGTGAGCAAAATAAAGCATGTTCAAGAGCATTCTAATGACCCACAGAGGTTCTCAACCCTAACCCTAACCCTAACCCTAACCCTAACCCTAACCCTAACCCTAACCCTAACCCTAACCCATTTCTACCCTACAACTGTAAGAAAGTGAGTGTAATAATATATATATAGAGATATATAGGAAAACACAGTAAACGTAACAAAGGGAGGAAAATAAAGCATGTTCAAGAGCATTCTAATGAGCCACAGAGGTTCTCAACCCTAACCCTAACCCTATCCCGAACCCTATCCCGAACCCTAACCCTAACCCTAACCCTAACCCTAACCCTAAACCATTTCTCCCCTGTAACTGTAACAAAGTGAGAGTAATACTATATCGTAACAAAGTGAGCAAAATAAAGCATGTTCAAGAGCATTCTAATGAAC
>NW_026639595.1:0-501 GCF_028554395.1 Pezoporus wallicus
GGTTAGCAATGACCAAAAGTGGCTTAAAACGTTTAAGAAAGTAACAAGAATGCATAGCAAACGGGGGGAAAAAAGCGGTTTAAATTTGATAGAAATGGGGCAAAATGGGTTAGAAATGAGCGAAAAACTCTGAAACCAGGAAAGAATTGGGCAAAAATTAGCAAGAAAAGAAAAAAAAAGCTTACAAGGGGTTGAAACGTGGCAAAAATAGGAGAGAAACTGCCAAAAATGGATTAAAAGGGGTTAGAACTTGACAAAAATGGGTTAGGAAAGGGGAAAAATAACTTAAAAATGGTTAGAAATTGAGAAATTTGGGTTAGGAAAAGAAACCAAAAAATGATTAAAACGACTTAGAAAATGGAAATAAAAAATGGGTTAGTAATGGCCAAAAGTGGCTCAAAACATATTCGAAAGTAACAAGAATGCATAGCAAACGGGGGAAAAACTGGTTTAAATTTGATAGAAATGGGGAAAAATGGGTTAGAAATGAGCCAAAAACTC
>NW_026639596.1:0-505 GCF_028554395.1 Pezoporus wallicus
CCCCCGAGCATCCCCGGTTCTGGTCCCGGTTCCCCCCGTGCCCCCCCCCCCGCTCACCGGCCCCGTTGCGGCGGCTCCGCCGCTTCCGCCGCTTGCCCGGCCCGAGGGGGAGGTGGCTCCGCGGGCCCGGCCCCCGAGGGGGGCTGGAGGGGGGGGGGGACCCCCGGTACCACCCCCGGTACCGCCCCCGGGCGCGGGGCTGCGCCCGCAGCAGGGCCGGAGCACCCCGAGGTGCCTGCACCCCCTATTGGGGATGCTCTGTGCACCCCGCAAGCGCCTGCATCCCCATCCATAGCGCCTGCAGCACCCCAAAAGAACCTTGGTACCCACAAGGGTGCCCATTGCACCCCAAAATGCTTGTCCCCCCCTCATGGGGGGCCTGATGCTCGCTGTACCCCTCTCCATGGTGCCTGGAGCACCCCAAAAGGGCCTTAACACCCCCCACCCCCCCAGGGTGCCTGATGCACCCCAATAGGTGCCTGTACCTCCCTCGTGTAATGCTTTG
>NW_026639597.1:0-4941 GCF_028554395.1 Pezoporus wallicus
CCATTCCCAAGGGGTTTTCCCCTTTTCCTGCCCTTTTCCATGCCCAACCCCCCCCCTTTTGTCGGTGCAGGGTGAGCAGATCCTGCAGGAGCTGCTCCGGTTACCGGAGCGCGGCGTCGCCGTCCGCGTCGCCGTCAGCCGCCCATCGGCGAAGGCACCACTCAATGACCTCCTGGCGCTGGAGCAGAGCGGTGAGGGATGGAAACACCCCAAAACTGAGTTGTTCTGCCCCCAAACCAGGGGTTCTGCCCCAAAAACGAGGGGTTCTGCCCCAAAACCAGGGTTTCTGCATCAAAACTGAGTTGTTGTGCCCCAAAACTGAGTTATTCTGCCTCAAAACCAAGGGGTCTGCCCCAAAATCAAGGGTTTCTGACCTAAAACCGTTGTTTCTGCCCCAAAATCATGCTTTCTGCCCCAAAACCAAGGGGTTCTGCCCCAAAACCATTGTTTCTGCCCCAGAATCATGGGTTTCTGCCCTGAAACCATGGTTTCTGCCCCCAAACCATGGTTTCTGCACCAAAACCATGGTTTCTGTCCCCAAACCATGCTTTCTGCCCCAAACCCATGGCTTCTGCCCCGAACCCCTGGGTCCTGCCCCCCTGCAGGCGCCGCGGTGCGCACCGTGGACCTGCCGCACCTGACGGGGGGGGTGCTGCACACCAAATTCTGGCTGGTCGACGGCACCCACCTCTATGTGGGCAGTGCCAACATGGACTGGAGGTCCCTGACCCAGGTGAGCGGCGCCGGCCGGTGCCAAACCCACGCCGAGCATCACCGGTGCCGTGCCAAAGGCTGAAGCCGACCCCGTGCCGGTGCCGCAGGTGAAGGAGCTCGGCGCTGCTGTCTACGACTGCCCCTGCTTGGCCCAAGACTTAGGCAAGATCTTCGAGGCCTATTGGGCTCTCGGCGTTGCCGGCGCCACCATCCCGGTGCCGTGGCCGGCGAATTACTCCACCGCTTTCAACGCGGAGACGCCGCTGGAGCTGCGCCTCAACGGCACCGCCGCCGCCGTCTACTTCTCGGTACCTCCCAACCCCTTCTTGTCGCCGTGCCCGGTGCCGCGGTGAGCGCCGGCAGCACCGGCGCTGAGCCCATGGCCGTGCCGCAGAGCTCCCCGCCGCCGCTTTGTGCCGCCGGGCGCACCGCGGACCTCAGCGCCCTGCTCAGCGTCATCGATGCCGCCGAGGCCTTCGTGGATGTTGCGGTGATGAGTTTCCTGCCCACCACCGAGTTCTCCCACCCACAGAGGTCCGGGTGCGGCCGTGGTGGTGCCGGGGGCACAGGGCCACTGCCAGTGCCAGTGCCCAAGCCGTCCCCCCCCCCCCCCATAGGTTCTGGCCAGCGATCGATAATGGGCTGCGGCGAGCCGTGGTGGAGCGGCGCGTCAGGGTGCGGTTGCTGGTGGGCTGCTGGCGGCACAGCCAGGCCACCATGTTCCCCTTCCTCCAAGTCACTGGCGGCCGTCGCCGACAACAGGACCCGTTACAGCGTGGCCGTGGTGGGTATCGTGGTGTGGCCATGGTGGTGTGGTCATGGTGCGTATCGTGGTGTGGCTATGGTGGGTATCGCGGTGTGGTCGTGGTGGGTATCATGGTATGGCTGTGGTGGTGTGGTGGTGGTGGGTATCCTGGTGTGGTGGTGGTGGGTATCGTGGTGTGGTCATGGTGGGTATCATGGTGTGGTTGGGGGTATCACGGTGTGGCTATGGGGCGTACCACAGTGCAGCCATGGGGCCAGTGCTGGTGCCTGACCGTGGGCTCCCTCCCCTCAGCGCCTCTTCATGGTGCCTTCGAGTGCGGCGCAGGCGCTGATCCCACGCCCGGGGTCAACCACAACAAGTACATGGTGACGGAGGCGGCCGCATGTCGGTGAGCGCGGCACCGCCGGGGCTCTGGGGGATGGTTTTGGGGCGTCCCCCACCTTTCTCACCCCAAACCTCACCGCAGGGACCTCCAATTGGTCCGGTGATTACTTCACCCAGACGGCAGGCTCGGCGCTGGTGATCAACCAAACGGTGAGTGCCACCGGTACCGGTACCGGCGCCGGCACCATCCGGGAGCAGCTGCAGGCGGTGTTTGAGCGGACTGGAGCTCCCAGTACAGCGCTGACATCGGGGATGTCGGCGCTGGCAGAGCCCTGCGGCTCCCGGTAGGCCCCGGGGAACCGTGGGCACCGGCAGCACCGAATCCGGGCCTGTTTGGGCTGGTGCATCAAAACTCCTGGATTACCGCTGCTCTTTTGCCTTGTGGATGGGGGGGGGGGGGGGGAGGCTCTTTGGGGCAGCACCGGGGGAGGAGCTGAGAGACCCTGATGGGGGATGCTGGAACCTGGAACTGAGTCCAGCCACCCAAACCCAGCTCCAGGCACCAAACCCATCCCCAGGCACCAAAACCCAGCTCCCAGGCACCAAAACCCATCCCCCAGGCACCAAAACCCATTCCCAAGCACCAAAAACCCCATTCCCAAGCACCAAAACCCAGCTCCAGGCACCAAAACCCAGCTCCAGGGACCCAAACCCCCCCCCCATCCCATTGAACCCCATCCCCACTTCCCCACACAAACCACCACATCCCCACCCCACCCCCGACACTGTCAGGGCCGATTTTGGGGTTAAACCTTTATTGCAGCCAAGCCAAGAGCAAGAAGCTGGGGGGGGATGTGTGTCCGTCCCCCCCGTGTTAATGGCATCATCCAAAAGCTTCAAACAGCCCCAAAAGAGCCGGATTTTGGGGGGGGGGGGGTGTTAAGGATGCTAAGGGGGGGTCCCGACCAGAAACCCACCTTGGGGACCCAGCGCCGGGCTTTGCCCTCCCCATTGGGGCGGCCCGGGGGGATGCTCTTCCCCCCCTCCGGCCTCATCCTCCCGTGCCGGTCCCGAACCGGGGCATTTTGAGCCCCCCCCAGCGCCCCGGTTCCGCCTCCAGCCCCGGCGGGGCCAGCTCCAAGCCCGGCACCTTCAATCCCCCCCCCGCATCCTCCGCTCCCTCGAAGCAGCGGGGTCCCGGTGCCAGCAGCGCCCGCAGCGCCCCGGGGGACCCCGGCACCGCTTTGGGGTCCCCCCCGCTGCGCAGATCGGGGCTGGAGCCCCCGAACCGCCGCAGCTTCACCCCGCCTCCGGTCCCGGTGGCAGCCTCGGGAGCGACGGAGACCGGCGCCGGCCCGGGGGGGGCACCGGGACCGCGGCACCGAGCGGAGCCAGCGACAGCTTCGGGACCCTCGGCCCCGGCCCGGCTCCGACCGAGGCCCCGGCTCCGAGCTTGCCCAGAGCCAGCCCGACCCGGGGCAGAGCGAACCGGGAGAGCCTGGGTTTAACGGCCCCGGTGCCCCCCGGTGCGTCCGGTTTGAGCTTGCGGAGCCCTTCGGTGCCCATGGGCAGCGCCAGCGCCACCTCCACCCGCGGCACCGCGATCCCGAGCGACGGCACCGCCTCCAGGAGCCCCAAACGGGCCGGCGTTACCGGTAAGGGCGGCTCCGGGGCTCTCGGTTCCGCTTTGGGCAGCAGCTCCACGGCGGGGATGGGCACGGACGGGAGGCGGAGGCCGCCGAGCGCGTCTCGTCGCCGGCTTTGCCCGGGGCTCCGGTACCGGTAGCACCGGCACCGCCACCTCCACGGCGGGGAAGCGCGCCGCCGGGGAGCTCCGCTTTAACCGGTGGCTCCACCATGGCCCCCCCGCCCGCTGCTTCCTTCACCGTTAAGCGGGGCCGCGCTGGCACCGGAGCGGGGGGGGCCGCGGGGACCGCTTCGGACTCGCTGCGGCTCTTCCCCAGCCGCCGTGTTTGAGCCGCCAGCTCCAGGGACGGGGCCGACGGAGGCTGCTTGGGAACGGGCGGGATGGGAACGGGCTGCGGGGGGACAGGGCAGCGGGGATCCTGCTCCCAGTGTCCATAGGGAGCAGGGAGCATCCCGCTTCCCACTCCCGTGTCCATAGGGAACAGTGAGCATCCCGCATCCTGCTCCCGTGTCCATAGGGACCACAGAGCATCCCGCATCCCGCTCCCGTGTGCATAGGGACCACAGAGCATCCCGCATCCTGCTCCCGTGTCCATAGGGACCACAGAGCATCCCGCATCCCCCTCCCGTGTGCATAGGGACCACAGAGCATCCCGCATCCCCTTCCCAATATCCATAGGGACCACAGAGCATCCCGCATCCCGCTCCTGCGTCCATAGGGACCCCCCAGGATCCCGCACCCCGCTCCTGACTCCATAGGGACCACAGAGCCATCCCGCATCCCGCTCCCGTGTCCATAGGGAACAGGGAGAATCCCGCATCCCGCTCCCGTGTCCCTAGGGAACCCCAGGATCCCGCATCCCGCTCCCGTGTGCATAGGGACCACAGAGCATCCCGCATCCCCTTCCCAATGTCCATAGGGACCCCCCAGCATCCCGTACCCCGCTCCTGAATCCATAGGGACCTCTGAGCATCCTGCATCCCATTCCCATGGGCATAGGGACCACAGAGCATCCTGCATCCCTATCCCATGTCCATAGGGACCACAGAGCATCCCGCATCCCTCTCCCGTGTCCATAGGGATCACGGAGCATCCCGCATCCCCCTTCCGCACCCATAGGACCCCCCTCAGCATCCCGCCCCATGGGAGTCCCCCCCCGCCCCGGCGCCCACCAAGCGGTCACCTGCGGTGGAGGGACCCCCCGTCACATCCAGACGGGATTCGGGACCCCCCATCGCATCCAGGTGGGGATCTGGACCCCCCCATCGCATCCAGACGGGATCCAGACGGGACCCCCCGTCACATCCAGGTGGGATTCGGGAACCCCCATCGCATCCAGGTGGGATTCGGGAACCCCCATCGCATCCAGACGGGATTCGGGACCCCCCCATCGCATCCAGGTGGGATTCGGGACCCCCCCCGTCACATCCAGGCGGGATTCGGGACCCCCCCGTCGCATCCAGGTGGGATTCGGGACCCCCCATCGCAT
>NW_026639598.1:0-505 GCF_028554395.1 Pezoporus wallicus
GTGATTTGGGTTGTACTTGGCCTGTTTTGGGTCTGTTTCAGGCCTCTGACCATGTATCCCACAGGAGAAGCAGGACAAGGTGGCCTTGGGGTGGTTTTGTCCTGCTTTGGGGGTTCTTTGGGTGCGTTTTGGGACTCTGACTCAGTATGCCATAGGAGAAGCAGGACAAGGTAGTTTTGGGGTGGTTTTGTCCAATTTTTGTCATGTTTTGTGTCTTTTTTGAGGCTCTGACTTTGTGTTCCATAGGAGAAGCAGGACAAGGTGGTTTTGGGGTGGTTTGGGGGTTTTGGAGCTGGTTTTGGGGTTTTTGGAGTGTTTTTGTCCTGTTTTGGGTCTGTTTCAGGGCTCTGACCCCGTATCCCACAGGAGAAGCAGGACAAGGAGGTTTTGGGGTTGTTTTGTCCTGTTTTGTTTTTTTTGGCGGTCTTTTTTGGGGCTCTGACCCTGTAAGGACAATGGTTTTGGGGTGGTTTTGTCCTACTTTTGTCATGTTTTTTGTCTTTTT
>NW_026639599.1:0-5007 GCF_028554395.1 Pezoporus wallicus
CCCCTCCCCCCATTTCTCTCCCCTCCCCCCCACTTCACTCCCCTCCCCCCCCATTTCCCTCCCCCCCCCCCACAGCTGGGGCCGTTGGCAGGAGCTCTCAGCCCCGGGCCGGCCCAAGCGGCGCCTGGGGGCGGGGGGAGGCAGGGGCGGGGCCCGCGCCATCTTGGCCTCGTGCCTGGCGCACGGCCACGCCCACGGCCACGCCCACGGCCACGCCCTCGGCGCCTTCGTCTGGGACCTCATCGCCCCCCCCGAGAACGGGCGCGGACGCGAGGGGCAGGCAGGTGAGGGGGGAGCCCCATTGGGACCCATTGGACCCCATTGGGACCCATAGAGACCCATTGGGGCCCATAGAGACCCATTGGGACCCATTGAACCCCATTGGGACCCATAGAGACCCATTGGGACCCATTGAACCCCATTGAGTTCCATTGAGTCCCATTGACCCCCATTGAGCCCCATTGAGTCCCATTGGGTCCCATTGGGTCCCGTTGAGCCCCATGGGGTTCCATTGAGCCCCATTGATCACCATTGGGTCCCATTGAGCCCCTTTGAATCCCATTGACCCCCATTGAGCCCCATTGAGTCCCATTGGGCCCCATTGATCACCATTGGGTCCCATTGAGCCCCTTTGAATCCCATTGACCCCCATTGAGCCCCATTGAGTCCCATTGGGCCCCATTGATCACCATTGGGTCCCATTGAGCCCCTTTGAATCCCATTGAGCCCCATTGAGTCCCATTGAGCCCCATTGAGTCCCATTGGGTCCCATTGATCCCCATTGGGTTCCATTGATCACCATTGGGTCCCATTGAGCCCCTTTGAATCCCGTTGACCCCCATTGGGTCCCATTGACCCCCATTGATCACCATTGGGTCCCATTGAGCCCCATTGATCCCCATTGGGTTCCATTGATCACCATTGGGTCCCATTGAGCCCCATGGAGCCCCTTTGAATCCTGTTGACCCCCATTGAGTCCCATTGAGCCCCATTGAGCCCCATTGGGTTCCATTGAGCCTCATTGAGCCCCACTGAGTTCCATTGATCACCATTGGATCCCATTGAGTCCCATTGAGTCCCATTGAGCCCCATTGATTCCCATTGGGTTCCATTGATTCCCATTGGGTCCCATTGAGCCCCATTGAGTCCCATTGAGTCCTATTGAGCCCCATTGATTCCCGTTGCCCCCCACTGACCCCCGTTGCCCCCATTGGCTGCAGGCCCCTCGGTGGGGCCCCCCGCGGGCGCAAGGGGCGCAAGGGCAAGGCCGGGGCCCCCTGGGATTCCCAGCTCCTGGATTGGCTCCGGCGCCAGCGCCCGGAGCAGCTCCTGCAGGACGAGGCCTTCCGCAAGCAGCTGCAGCTGCACGGCCACCGGTGGGTCCCGGCCCCACGGATTCTGTGGGGCAGAGCCACGGGTTCTGTGGGGCAGCCCCATGGATTCTGTGGGGCAGAGCGATGGGTTCTGTGGGGCAGAGCGATGGGTTCTGTGGGGCAGCCCCATGGATTCTGTGGGGCAGAGCGATGGGTTCTGTGGGGCAGCCCCATGGGTTCTGTCGATGGGTTCTGTGGGGCAGCCCCATGGATTCTGTGGGGCAGAGCGATGGGTTCTGTGGGGCAGAGCCGTGGGTTCTATAGAGTAGTTTCATGGGTTCTGTGGGGCAGCCCCATGGGTTCTGTGGGGCAGCCCCATGGGTTCTGTGGGGCAGAGCGATGGGTTCTGTGGGGCAGCCCCATGGCTTCTGTGGGGCAGCCCCATGGGTTCTGTGGGGCAGAGCGATGGGTTCTGTGGGGCAGAGCCGTGGGTTCTATAGAGTAGTTTCATGGGTTCTGTGGGGCAGAGCCACGGGTTCTGTGGGGCAGCCCCATGGGTTCTGTGGGGCAGAGCCGTGGGTTCTATAGGGTAGTTTCATGGGTTCTGTGGGGCAGAGCCATGGCTTCTGTGGGGCAGCCCCATGGGTTCTGTGGGGCAGAGCGATGGGTTCTGTGGGGCAGCCCCATGGGTTCTATAGGGTAGTTTCATGGGTTCTGTGGGGCAGAGCCATGGCTTCTGTGGGGCAGCCCCATGGGTTCTGTGGGGCAGCCCCATGGGTTCTGTGGGGCAGCCGCATGTGTTCTGTGGGGCAGCCGCATGTGTTCTGTGGGGCAGCCCCATGGGTTCTGTGGGGCAGAGCGATGGGTTCTGTGGGGCAGCCCCATGGGTTCTATAGGGTAGTTTCATGGGTTCTGTGGGGCAGAGCCATGGCTTCTGTGGGGCAGCCCCATGGGTTCTGTGGGGCAGCCCCATGGGTTCTGTGGGGCAGCCGCATGTGTTCTGTGGGGCAGCCGCATGTGTTCTGTGGGGCAGCCCCATGGGTTCTGTGGGGCAGCCCCGTGGATTCTGTGGGGCAGCCCCATGTGTTCTATGGGGCAGCCCCATAAGTGGTCCCCGTTGCGCCCCATAGGCTGCTGCTGCGCGTGCGGATGCTCCATTACCTGCGGCACGAGGTGGTCGGGGAGCACGGGGACAGGGTGCTGGCGGGGGCCAAGGCCAGGTGAGGGCGCGCTATGGGGCGCTGTGGGGCGCTATGGGGGTCTGTGGGGCTCTATGGGGCGGGTTATGGGGTTCTATAGGGTGAGGAATGGGTCTCTATGGGGCCTTTGGGGGTCTTTGTGGTGTTCTGTGGGGCTCTATGGGGTGGTTTGTGGGGTTCTGTGGGGCTTGGGTGGTCTCTATGGCTCTCTATGGGGCTGTGGGGTCTCTATAGGGCTGGGGGGGGCTCTCTGGGGCGGGGGTGTCTCTGGGGCTCTATGGGGCTCAGCCTTGTCTGTGGGGCCCTATGGGGCTGCGGGATCTATGGGGCTGGGGCGGGTCTCTATGGGGTGTCTATGGGGCTGGGGGGGTTTGTATAGGCTCTCTGTGGGGCTCTATGGGGTGTCTGTGGGGCTGGGGAGGTCTCTGTGGGGCTGGAGGGGTCTCTGGGTTTCTGTGGGTCTGGGGGTTTCTATGGGGCTCTGTGGGGTCTCTATGTGGTCTCTATGGGGCTGGGGTTCTCTAGGGGCCTCTAGGGGGCTGGGGGATCTCTATGGGGCTGGAGGGGCTCTATGGGGCTGGGGTTCTCTATGGGGCTCTATGGGGTGTTCCCCCCCTCCCCCCGAGCCCCCGCTGCCCCCCAAGTGCCGCTCCCCCCCCCCCCCCAGCTCCATTGATCTGTGGGTCCCGACGCTGGAGCCCCAGGAGGCGCCTGCCCCCTGGTGGGACTCCGAGGCCGACAAATCCCTGCTGCTGGGGGTCTTCAAGCACGGTACGGGGGGCTGGGACCCATAGAGCCCCACGGGTGAGGCGCTATGGGGCTGGGGGCGCGCTATGGGGCCTGGTGACCCATAGGTTCTGTGGGGTGGGGGTGTGGTTATGGGGGCCCCGGTGCCCCATAGCTGGGGTTCTATGGGGCTGGGGGCGCGCTATGGGGCCTGGTGACCCATAGGTTCTGTGGGGTGGGGGTGGTTATGGGGGCCCCGGTGCCCCATAGCTGGGGTTCTATGGGGCTGGGGGCGCGCTATGGGGCCTGGTGACCCATAGGTTCTGTGGGGTGGGGGTGTGGTTATGGGGGCCCCGCTGCCCCATAGCTGGGGTTCTATGGGGCTGGGGGTGCGCTATGGGGCCTGGTGACCCATAAGTTCTATGGGGTGGGTGTGTGGTTATGGGGGCCCCGGTGCCCCGTAGCTGAGGTTCTATGGGGCTGGGGGCGCGCTATGGGGCCTGGTGACCCATAAGTTCTATGGGGTGGGGGTGTGGTTATGGGGGCCCCGGTGCCCCATAGCTGGGGTTCTATGGGGCTGGGGGTGCGCTATGGGGCCTGGTGACCCACAGGTTCTATGGGGTGGGTGTGTGGTTATGGGGGCCCCGGTGCCCCATAGCTGGGGTTCTATGGGGCTGGGGGCGCGCTATGGGGCCTGGTGACCCATAGGTTCTGTGGGGTGGGGTTGTGGTTATGGGGGCCCCGGTGCTCCATAGGCTCTATGGGGTTGGGTCTGCTTTATGGTACCCCATGGGATCTATGGGGCTGGGCTCACTCTATGGCACCCCATAGGCTCTATGGGGCAGGGGCTCTGTTATGGGTCCTGGAGCCCCATAGATTCTATGGGGCAGGTGTCACGCTACGGGTCTCGATGCCTCCCCCTAGTCTCTATGGGTCTCCCTATGGGTCTCTGTGGGTCTCTCTATGGGTCCCTATGGTCTCCCTATTGGTCTCTATGGGTCCCTATGGGTCTCTTTCCCTATGGGTCCCTATGTGTCCCTATGTGTCCCTATGGGTCCCTATGGGTCCCTATGGGTCTCAATGGATCCCTATGTGTCCCTATGGGTCCCTATGGTTCTCTATGGGTCTCTATGTGTCTCTATGGGGTCTCAATGGGTCTCTATGTGTCTCTATGGGGTCTCAATGGGTCTCTATGGGTCTCTATGTGTCCCTATGGGTCCCAATGGGTCTCAATGGTTGCCAATGGGTCTCTATGGTTCCCAATGGTTCCCTATGGGTCCCAATGGGTCTCTGTGGGTCCCTATGTGTCCCTATGGGTCCCAATGGTTCCCTATGGGTCTCAATGGTTCCTTATGGGTCTCAATGGGTCCCAATGTGTCTCTATGGGTCCCAATGTGTCTCTATGGGTCCCAATGGTTCCCTATGGGTCTGTGTGGGTCCCTCCGTGGGGCGCCCCCTGCAGGCTGGGACCGGTTCTCGTCCATGCGCGCTGACCCCGCCCTCTGCTTCCTGGCCCGGGCCGGAGCCCCCGAGCCCCGCGCGCTGGAGGCGGAGCAAGAGCGGGAGGGGGGTGAGAGAGGGGGGAGGGGAGGGGGGGGAGGGGGGGGGTGGGGGAGGGGAGGATATGGGGTGGGGGATGGGGGGGATATGGGGGGGTTATGGGGGGATGTGGGGGGGATATGGGGGGGTTATGGGGGGATGTGGGGTGGGTTATGGGGGGATATGGGGGGGGTTATGGGGGGATATGGGGTGGGATGTGGAGTGGGTTA
>NW_026639600.1:0-50509 GCF_028554395.1 Pezoporus wallicus
GGATGATGGACAGTTGGATGATGAACGGATGGATGATGGATGGATGGATGATGGACAGGCGGATGATGAACGGATGGATGATGGATGGATGGATGATGGACAGGCGGATGATGGATGGATGGATGATGGATGGATGGATGATGGACAGGCGGATGATGGATGGACAGATGGATGGATGACGGATGGACGACGGACGGACAGACGGAGAGGCCCCGCTCACCTCAGCGAGGAAGGCCGTGGTGGTGATCCTCTGGCTCTCGAAGACGCTGCTCAGCGTCGGGATGAGGTTCTTGACGATCGGGGGCAGGCGGGGGCCGGCGTGCCGGGCCATGGCGCTGGGGGGAGAGACACAGGGGGCTGCGGCACTGCGGCTACTGGTGGCCACGGCACCGGGGTCCCTCCGCCCAGGGGTCTGTGGGGCTCGGGCACCGAGCCCCGTGCCATGGGGCTGCCACAGCGAGCTCCAGCCTCCTCCCGCGCCATGGGAGGGCAGAAGCCACCGGCACGGCCGTGGGCTGCCTGCACTGCCTGCACCCTCACATCTGCACCCCCCTGCAGGCAGCACCGGCCGCTGCCACCAGCACTGAGGAGCCGGTGGCCCTGGCCTGGGATGAAGCACGGGGCAGGCTGGATCCTGGCGCGCAGCAGCAGCCCTTGGCCAGGAGGGACGGTTCCTGCTGGGGATGAGACTCTCAAGTGTTTGGGAGGCTCAATAAAGCTTTGGTCGGGAACACTGGAAAATCCCAAGCTGCTCGTCTCCTCCGCAGCCATCCAAGAGCTATTAATGGCACTGGGTGGAGGGACAGAGAGAGAGCTCCTGGCCTGAACCAGGTTTCACCATACCCAGCCATGGGCTGTGTCTGTCCCTTGGCCTCACTGCCTAATGCCATGGAAGGATGGGCAGAGGCCAGCAGCCACCCGCAGGGACCGGGGCCGCTGCGATCCCTGATGGACTGCAAAGACACTGCAGCAGCAGGGAAAGGGAAAAGGAGTTCCCAGCCAAGACCTTTCGGTGTCATCCCTTGGTTAGAAGGGAACGGGGAGCCTGAGCTCCAATAGGATGGGCAAGCAAAAGGTCTGGATGACAGGGAGAGCGTGGAGCTGCTGGAGGGAGTCCAGGGGAGGCCACGGGGCTGCTGCGAGGGCTGGAGCAGCTCTGCTCTGGAGCCAGGCTGAGAGAGCTGGGCTGAGGCAGCCTGGGGAAGAGAAGGCTCCTGAAGGGGAGAGCTGAGAGCAGCTCCAGTGCCTGAAGGGGCTGCAGGGGACCTGGAGAGAGGGGTTGGGACAAGGGAGGCAGGGATGGGAGGAGGAGGAAGAGGGAAGAACTGATGGGATCTTGGGGAGTTCTTCCCCATGGAAGAGGTTTGGGATGCTCCATCCCTGGCAGTGCTCAAGGGCAGCTTGGACACAGGGGCTCGGAGCACCCTGCTCCAGGGGAAGGGGTCCCTGCCCTGGCAGGGGTTGGAGCTGGAGGAGCTTCAAGCTCCCTTCATCCCAACCCGTTCCATCATGCCATGCCAGGGCTGAAGAGCTGCTGCACAGCCCCAGTGGGACTGGCACAGACACACCACGGGGGGACCCCGCTGCCACCCCACTGTGGGCATCAGGGCAGAACCCAGCACCAAGCCCTCAGTGATGCTGCAGACCCTGCATGGGCTCCAGTGCATCCCTCCCCGCTTCCTGTGGGTGCTCTGCAGCCCCAGTGCTCCAATACAGCTCCTGCCCCAGTGCCGCAGGCGATGCCGGAGCAGCAGGGCCCTCACCCAGCCAGCACGGTGATCCCATCGTGGTGCCTCTCCGGGCTCGCCATCAGCTCCCAGGCACCAGCGCTGTCCACAGCCTTGGCCACGTCCTCGCTGCCCCCACGGACCAGCATCGCCTTCAGCGCCTGCACCGCGATGCTGCGGACGGGAGGGAAGCACCGGCGTTAGGTGGGGTTGGGTTGGGGTGGGGTGGGTTGGGTTGGTTAGGAGCAGTTGGGTTAGATTAGGTTGGGTTGGTTAGGAGCAGTTGGGTTAGATTAGGTTGGGTTGGGTTGGTTAGGAGCAGTTGGGTTAGATTAGGTTGGATTGGTTAGGATCAGTTAGGTTAGATTAGGTTTGGTTAGGTTAGGTTACGAACAGTTGGGTTAGATTAGGTTGGGTTAGGTCAGGTTAGGATCAGTTGGGTTAGATTAGGTTGGGTTGGGTTGGTTAGGATCAGTTGGGTTAGAATAGGTTGGGTTAGGTCAGGTTAGGATCAGTTGGGTTAGATTAGGTTGGGTTGGGTTGGTTAGGAGCAGTTGGGTTAGAATAGGTTGGGTTAGGTCAGGTTAGGATCAGTTGGGTTAGATTAGGTTGGGTTGGGTTGGTTAGGATCAGTTGGGTTAGATTAGGTTGGGTTGGGTTGGTTAGGAGCAGTTGGGTTAGATTAGGTTGGGTTAGGTCAGGTTAGGATCAGTTGGGTTAGATTAGGTTGGGTTGGGTTGGTTAGGATCAGTTGGGTTAGATTAGGTTGGGTTGGGTTGGTTAGGAGCAGTTGGGTTAGATTAGGTTGGGTTAGGTCAGGTTAGGATCAGTTGGGTTAGATTAGGTTGGGTTGGGTTGGTTAGGAGCAGTTGGGTTAGATTAGGTTGGGTTGGTTAGGATCAGTTGGGTTAGATTAGGTTGGGTTGGGTTGGTTAGGATCAGTTGGGTTAGATTAGGTTGGGTTGGGTTGGTTAGGAGCAGTTGGGTTAGATTAGGTTGGGTTAGGTCAGGTTAGGATCAGTTGGGTTAGATTAGGTTGGGTTGGGCTGGTTAGGATCAGTTGGGTTAGATTAGGTTGGGTTAGGTCAGGTTAGGATCAGTTGGGTTAGATTGGGTTGGGTTGGGTTGGTTAGGAGCAGTTGGGTTAGATTAGGTTGGGTTAGGTCAGGTTAGGATCAGTTGTGTTAGATTAGGTTGGGTTGGGTTGGTTAGGATCAGTTGGGTTAGATTAGGTTGGGTTGGGTTGGTTAGGAGCAGTTGGGTTAGATTAGGTTGGGTTGGGTTGGTTAGGATCAGTTGGGTTAGATTAGGTTGGGTTGGGTTGGTTAGGAGCAGTTGGGTTAGATTAGGTTGGGTTGGGTTGGTTAGGAGCAGTTGGGTTAGATTAGGTTGGGTTGGGTTGGTTAGGATCAGTTGGGTTAGATTAGGTTGGGTTGGGTTGGTTAGGATCAGTTGGGTTAGATTAGGTTGGGTTAGGTCAGGTTAGGATCAGTTGGGTTAGATTAGGTGGGGTTGGGTTGGTTAGGAGCAGTTGGGTTAGATTAGGTTGGGTTGGTTAGGATCAGTTGGGTTAGATTAGGTTGGGTTGGGTTGGTTAGGAGCAGTTGGGTTAGATTAGGTTGGGTTAGGTCAGGTTAGGATCAGTTGGGTTAGATTAGGTTGGGTTGGTTAGGATCAGTTAGGTTAGATTAGGTTTGGTTAGGTCAGGTTACGAACAGCTGGGTTAGATTAGGTTGGGTTAGGTCAGGTTAGGATCAGTTGGGTTAGATTAGGTTGGGTTGGGTTGGTTAGGATCAGTTGGGTTAGATTAGGTTGGGTTGGTTAGGATCAGTTGGGTTAGATTAGGTTGGGTTGGGTTGGTTAGGATCAGTTGGGTTAGATCAGGTTAGGATCAGTTAGGTTAGATTAGGTTGGGTTAGGTCAGGTTAGGATCAGTTGGGCTGGGTAAGGTCAGGTCAGGTGAGGTTAGCTCAGGTCAGGTTAGGATGGGTTAGGGGAGGTCAGGTTAGGATAGGTTTAGGTTAGATTAGGTTGGGTTAGGTTAGGTCAGGTCAGGTTAGGATAGGTTTAGGTTAGATTAGGTTGGGTTAGGTTAGGTCAGGTCAGGTTAGGATAGGTTTAGGTTAGATTAGGTTGGGTTAGGTTAGGTCAGGTCAGGGCAGGTGAGGTAAGCTCAGGTCAGGTTAGTATAGGTTAGGTTAGATTAGGTTGGGTTAGGTTAGGTCAGGGCAGGTGAGGTAAGCTCAGGTCAGGTTCGGATAGGTTAGGTGAGGTCAGGTTAGCTCAGGTCAGGTTAGGATACGTTAGGTTAGATTAGCTTGGGTTAGGTTAGGTCAGGTCAGGGCAGGTGAGGTTAGCTCAGGTCAGGTTAGGATAGGTTAGGTGAGGTCAGGTTAGCTCAGGTCAGGTTAGTATAGGTTAGGTTAGATTAGGTTGGGTTAGGTTAGCTCAGGTCAGGTTAGGATGGGTTAGGTTAGATTAGGTTGGGTTAGGTTAGCTCAGGTCAGGTTAGGATAGGTTAGATTAGGTTGGGTTAGGTTAGGTCAGGTCAGGTTAGGATGGGTTAGGTTAGATTAGGTTGGGTTAGGTTAGGTCAGGTCAGGTTAGGATGGGTTAGGTTAGATTAGGTTGGGTTAGGTTAGGTCAGGTCAGGTTAGGATGGGTTAGGTTAGATTAGGTTGGGTTAGGTTAGGTCAGGTCAGGTTAGGATAGGTTAGGTTAGATTAGGTTGGGTTAGGTCAGGTCAGGGCAGGTCAGGTTAGCTCAGGTCAGGTTAGGATGGGTTAGGTTAGATTAGGTTGGGTTAGGTTAGGTCAGGTCAGGTTAGGATAGGTTAGATTAGGTTGGGTTAGGTTAGGTCAGGTCAGGTTAGGATGGGTTAGGTTAGATTAGGTTGGGTTAGGTTAGGTCAGGTCAGGTTAGGATGGGTTAGGTTAGATTAGGTTGGGTTAGGTTAGGTCAGGGCAGGTTAGGATGGGTTAGGTTAGGTCAGGGCAGGTTAGGATGGGTTAGGTTAGATTAGGTTGGGTTAGGTTAGGTCAGGTCAGGTTAGGATGGGTTAGGTTAGATTAGGTTGGGTTAGGTTAGGTCAGGTCAGGTTAGGATGGGTTAGGTTAGATTAGGTTGGGTTAGGTTAGGTCAGGGCAGGTTAGGATGGGTTAGGTTAGGTCAGGTCAGGTTAGGATGGGTTAGGTTAGATTAGGTTGGGTTAGGTTAGGTCAGGTCAGGTCAGGTTAGCTCAGGTCAGGTTAGGATGGGTTAGGTTAGATTAGGTTGGGTTAGGTTAGCTCAGGTCAGGTTAGGATAGGTTAGGTTAGATTAGGTTGGGTTAGGTTAGGTCAGGTCAGGTCAGGTTAGGATGGGTGAGGTTGGGTTAGGTTAGGTCAGGTCAGGTTAGGATGGGTTAGGTTAGATTAGGTTGGGTTAGGTTAGGTCAGGTCAGGTTAGGATAGGTTAGGTTAGATTAGGTTGGGTTAGGTTAGGTCAGGTCAGGTTAGGATGGGTTAGGTTAGATTAGGTTGGGTTAGGTTAGGTCAGGTCAGGTTAGGCCAGGTTAGGTTAGATTAGGTTGGGTTAGGTTAGCACAGGTCAGGTTAGGATGGGTTAGGTTAGATTAGGTTGGGTTAGGTTAGGTCAGGTCAGGTTAGGATGGGTTAGGTTAGATTAGGTTGGGTTAGGTTAGGTCAGGTCAGGTTAGGATGGGTTAGGTTAGATTAGGTTGGGTTAGGTTAGGTTAGGTTAGGTTAGGTTTAGGTTAGGTTTAGGTTAGGTTAGGCTAAATTAGGTTAGGTTAGCTTAGGTTTAGGTTAGGTTGGGTTAGGTTAGGTCAGGTCAGGTTAGGATGGGTTAGGTTAGATTAGGTTGGGTTAGGTTAGGTCAGGTCAGGTTAGGATGGGTTAGGTTAGATTAGGTTGGGTTAGGTTATGTCAGGTCAGGTTAGGATGGGTTAGGTTAGATTAGGTTGGGTTAGGTTAGGTCAGGTCAGGTTAGGATGGGTTAGGTTAGATTAGGTTGGGTTAGGTTAGCTCAGGTCAGGTTAGGATGGGTTAGGTCAGGTGAGGTTGGGTTAGGTTAGGTCAGGGCAGGTTAGGATGGGTTAGGTTAGATTAGGTTGGGTTAGGTTAGGTCAGGTCAGGTTAGGATGGGTTAGGTTAGATTAGGTTGGGTTAGGTTAGGTCAGGTCAGGTTAGGATGGGTTAGGTTAGATTAGGTTGGGTTAGTTAGGGTTTAGGTTCAGGTTAGGATGGGTTAGGTTAGATTAGGTTGGGTTAGGTTAGGTCAGGTCAGGTTAGGATGGGTTAGGTTAGATTAGGTTGGGTTAGGTTAGGTCAGGTCAGGTTAGGATGGGTTAGGTTAGATTAGGTTGGGTTAGGTTAGGTCAGGTCAGGGAGGGTTAGGGATGGGTTGGGGTTAGCACATTAGGTTGGGTTAGGTTAGGTTGGGGTAAAGGTCAGGTTAGGATGGGTTAGGTTAGATTAGGTTGGGTTAGGTTAGGTCAGGTCAGGTTAGGATGGGTTAGGTTAGATTAGGTTGGGTTAGGTTAGGTCAGGTCAGGTTAGGATGGGTTAGGTTAGATTAGGTTCAGCACAGGTCAGGTTAGGATGGGTTAGGTTAGATTAGGTTGGGTTAGGTTAGGTCAGGTCAGGTTAGGATGGGTTAGGTTAGATTAGGTTGGGTTAATGGGTTAGGTTAGGTCAGGTCAGGCTTAGGGGTTAGGGTTAGGTTAGGATGGGTTAGGTTAGATTAGGTTGGGTTAGGTTAGGTTAGGTCAGGTCAGGTTAGGATGGGTTAGGTTAGATTAGGTTGGGTTAGGTTAGGTCAGGTCAGGTTAGGATAGGTTAGGTTAGATTAGGTTGGGTTAGGTTAGGTTAGGTCAGGTCAGGTTAGGATGGGTTAGGTTAGATTAGGTTGGGTTAGGTTAGGTCAGGTCAGGTTAGGATAGGTTAGGTTAGATTAGGTTGGGTTAGGTTAGGTTAGGTCAGGTCAGGTTAGGATGGGTTAGGTTAGATTAGGTTGGGTTAGGTTAGGTCAGGTCAGGTTAGGATGGGTTAGGTTAGATTAGGTTGGGTTAGGTTAGGTCAGGTCAGGTTAGGATGGGTTAGGTTAGATTAGGTTGGGTTAGGTTAGGTCAGGTCAGGTTAGGATGGGTTAGGTTAGATTAGGTTGGGTTAGGTTAGGTCAGGTCAGGTTAGGATGGGTTAGGTTAGATTTGGTTGGGTTAGGTTAGGTCAGGTCAGGTTAGGATGGGTTAGGTTAGATTAGGTTGGGTTAGGTTAGGTCAGGTCAGGTTAGGATGGGTTAGGTTAGATTAGGTTGGGTTAGGTTAGGTCAGGTCAGGTTAGCATGGGTTAGGTTAGATTAGGTTGGGTTAGGTTAGGTCAGGTCAGGTTAGGATGGGTTAGGTTAGATTAGGTTGGGTTAGGTTAGGTCAGGGCAGGTTAGGATGGGTTAGGTTAGGTCAGGTCAGGTTAGGATGGGTTAGGTTAGATTAGGTTGGGTTAGGTTAGGTCAGGTCAGGTTAGGATGGGTTAGGTTAGATTAGGTTGGGTTAGGTTAGGTCAGGTCAGGTCAGGTTAGCTCAGGTCAGCCTTAGGAGGCTCCTGTCCTGCCTGCAGCCCATCTGGCAGCCAGAGAGCAGCAGCAGAAGCAGGGCCTGGGCCGGGGCCAGGCGGGTGCCTGAGCCTGGGATGAGTTATGGGAGAGCTCCAGCCCGGAGCTCGGCGCTCCTTCAGCCAGGCCGGGCCGTGCGTGCTGGAAGGCATCCAGCCACCGGCCTGCAGGGAAGGCAGCCCAGACCCACTCCAACAAGGGGGGGTTGGCCTTAACGTTTTATAGGCAGGGATTATTGTGCTCCAAGCACAGAGCGACATATGGGAAACATACGTTATCCTGTCACAACAGCCCGAATGCGAGCCGGGGACACATCCCAGCCTCCCACGGAAGCGAAGGGAAAGTCTCTGCCACACACACAAAGAAAACATCGCTTAGGAAGAGGGGCTCAGCCTGGAATAAAGTCTGGTTCGGGGGGAAGGGAGCTTAGAGCTCCTCCAGCTCCAGCCCCTGCACGGGCAGGGACCCCTTCCACCGGAGCAGGGTGCTGCAAGCTCCATCCAACGTGGCCTTGAGCACCGCCAGGGATGGGGTCCTGGGGAGCTTCTCGACCCCACTGCCCACGGACCCCACAAAGACGTTGAACAGGGCCATTCCCAACGCTGATCCCTGAGAACACCCCTCATCACCGCTCTCCGCTTGGGCGCTGAGCCATGGACCGCGGCCCTTTGAGTGCGCCCAGCCGGCCAAATCCTGACCCCTGGCCCTGGGCTTCTAGGGCTCCATCAGCCTCCCAGCTCAAACCCACACGCGGGAGAGCCTGCGGTGCAGCCACCAGAGCTCCAGTGGGATTCACCTCCTCGCGGCACACGGAGGCAGCCCCGAACCCCTGCAGGATGCTCACGCACAACCCAGGCCCGGGAACCTCGCACCGGCTCCGGGTTACGGACACGAGCTCCACTCCAGGCTCCCCGAGGGTCCCGCTGCCGGCCCCAGCCCTGCTCCTGCTCCCGGTGAGCAGGGAGTGCAGGGGGTTAAGCTGCTTCAAGCGGCTCATTTCCAAGCCCTGCTTTTTCCACCGTGTCCTATTGGCCTTCCTTCCTCCCCACCAAGAGCCGGGCTCCTCCAAGCTCCCTTTCCTGCCAAGCGATCATATTCACCTTCACCAGCTCGCTCCGGCATCTCGGGATGACGAAGGCTCAGAATCCAACACGCGGACAGGAAACGACTTTGATATCGGAACCAGCTCCTGGGACAGCGCTGGAATCTCACATCCCTCGTGCTGGACAAAGCCTGAGCCCCCCTCTCCGTCAGTGATGCCCCTCCAT
This sequence comes from Pezoporus wallicus, assembly GCF_028554395.1. Classification (NCBI taxonomy): domain Eukaryota; kingdom Metazoa; phylum Chordata; class Aves; order Psittaciformes; family Psittacidae; genus Pezoporus; species Pezoporus wallicus. The sequence continues at coordinate 8,606 of NW_026639600.1, forward strand.
CACTCACAGGGCACAGACTGGGTTGGGGTGAAGGGAGCTTAAAGCTGCTCCAGCTCCAACCACGGGCAGGGCAGGGACCCCTTCCCCTGGAGCAGGGTGCTGCAAGCCCCTGTGTCCAACCTGGCCTTGAACACTGCCAGGGATGGAGCATCCCAAACCTCTCCCTTCAACCCCTTCCATGGGGAAGAACTCCCCAAGCTCCCATCAACTCTTCCCTCTTCCTCCTCCCATCCCTGCCTCCCTCATCCCAACCCCTCTCCAGGCTCCCTGCAGCCCCTTCAGGCTCTGGAGCTGCTCTCAGCTCTCCCCTCCCCGCAGCAGAGGGACAGGATCCCCCCAGCATTCCCTGAAGCTGGGTCCTGGGGAGCTTTCCCCCTGCCCCGGCACCCCAAGCCCTGCTCCTCGGGCTCCAGCCTGTACCCCCCCATTCTCCCCATTCTCCGGGGGTTTTCCACACACCCGAAGACCAAGCAGGGATCTGAAGCCCAGCACATGTGGGAGCGGTGACGCAGGAGCTCTGCTCCCTCCCTGAGGATGCCGGTGCTGCTGTGACCCCAAGCATCACCAGCGGTGCAAGCCACGAGGACCAGCAGGAAGTCCCTGACCAGCTCCACCACGCAAAGCCCAAGGCCAAGGTGTCCACGTCCATCAGCAGGAGGGAGCATCCGGAGAGGGCCTGGGGGGGTCTCCCTCATCTGGGATGTGGGGGGTGCGGGACAGGGGGATCCCACTTCTGGGATGTGCTGCTGAAGAGCTGCTGGTTCCCCTGACCCTCCAGCTTGGCACGTTGGCTTTTACACAGCAGGATCTGGAGGCTCTTGCACCCTGATGCTTCCCCATTGGAATGGCCTTGCTGCCCCAGACGGGAGCCTGCACCAGCAACGGGGAGGCTCCTCCAGCCCCACATCCACGGATGGAGCCCAGCACGGTCTGGTTCGTGTCCCTGGTGCTGCGTGCAATCCAGATGCTGCTGGGGGAAGCGCGGCTGTTTCTGGCTCCTCCACGCCCTTCCCTGGGAGGCAAGCGGCTCCTTCAGCATTCCCGGTGTCATGGCACAGGCTCCGCAGGGATCAGCCCGTCCAGGAGCCGGGAGGTGGGAAGAGCCAGAGGAGAAGAGCCAGGTCTGGCAGCGGGAGGGAGCCCAAAGCCGCAAAGGCAGCGGGAGCATCGCTGCCATGGGGGGATCCGCATGGAGAGCGGGGAGCTGCTGCGCAGAGACCCCAGGGGACACGGGAAGTGCCAGCAGGGAACGGTGCCGCCGGCACCGGAGCAGCCACGGCGCGAGCCGGGATCAGCCACAACCAACGTCCCCCAGCAGGTCAGGGGCTAACTGCATCCTAACGCACGGCCTCACTAGGACACTGCCCAGAGCCCAGCACCGGCACCCCCAGCAGGGCCTGAGAGCAGCTCCAGAGCCTGAAGGGGCTGCAGGGAGCATGGAGAGGGGTTGGGATGAGGGAGGCAGGGATGGGAGGAGGAAGAGGGAAGAGTTGATGGGAGCTTGGGGAGTTCTTCCCCATGGCAGGGGTCGAAGGGAGAGGTTTGGGATGCTCCATCCCTGGCAGTGCCCAAGGGCAGCTTGGACACAGGGGCTCGGAGCACCCTGCTCCAGGGGAAGGGGATGGGCTTGGAGCTGGAGGAGCTTTCAGCTCCCTTCATCCCAACCCGTTCCATGAGCCTAAGGCAGAGCCCACCACGGCTCCGCAGCAGACGGGGGCACCGGTGGCTTGGCGTGGGTCAGGACTTGGCCTTTCCTCGCCGCTGGGAGGTGACAACGGAGCTGCCAAACGCTGCTAAAGCCCTTCCAGGGCGCTGCTGCTTTCCCTGGTGCCTCTCGGGGCTCCTCCAGCCTTCGTTTTCCTCCCCCAGCGCTAAGAATAGCCTGGAGCAAAGCCGAGGCTGGGAACTCCCGGAGGATGGGGCTGGAGGTGAGCCCAGAGCCTCCTCCCTGCTGCCAAGCCCAGCTCCAGAGCAGGCTCCGGCTGCTGTGCTGCTGCTGGAGCAGCCCTGAGGGCTCCCTGCAGCCCCTCCAAGCCCGCAGAGCCCGAGGGCTCCAAGGCACATCCCGCAGGACCGCTTGCTGCAGGGCTGTGCCATGGGCACACCGCGGCCACCAGGACCTGGTGAAGGTGGATGGAGCCACACAGGGCACAGGGAATGGCTGGAAGCATCCCCTGCACCCCGCAGGGAGCTGAGGACCTGCAGACATGGGGGGGGGGGGGATGCATTCCCTGAGCCCATCACGCCGTGGGTGCAGCCCCATGCGACACGGAGGGGACCGGCTCACCTAATGGGGGCTCTGCTGGAGGGCACCCCCTGGCCTGGCACAGGGGCACTGCTGGGAACATCCAGGAGCTGACGGCGCTCCGGAGGTCACACGGGGCTGGTGCGCCCAGGAGCATGGAATGGGCTGGGATGGAAGGGACCTTGCAGCCCCTCCAGTCCCAAGGCACTGGAACGGGTTGCTCAGAGAAGCTGGGGCTGCCCCATCCCTCTCAGTGCTCAAGGCCAGGTTGGACACGGGGGCTTGGAGCACCCTGCTCCAGGGGAAGGGGTTCCTGCCCCGGCAGGGGTTGGAGCTGGAGGAGCTTTAAGGTCCCTTCAGACCCAAACCATTCCAGGATTCCATAGGACCGAGACACACTGCAGACACAGAGTGTGCCTGCATCCCGCTTCCCTCCTCATCCTCTCTGGAAGCAGAGCTGTGACCCACAGCAGGGCTCAGGCTGTCACCCACAGCTGTGACCCACAGCAGGGCTCAGGCTGTCACCCACAGCTGTCACCCACAACTGTCACCCACAGCAGGGCTCAGGCTGTCACCCTCAGGTGTCACCCACAGCTGTCACCCACAGCAGTTCTCAGGCTGTCACCCACAGCAGGCCCAGGCTGTCACCCACAGCTGTGACCCACAGCAGGGCTCAGGCTGTCACCCTCAGGTGTCACCCACAACTGTCACCCACAGCAGGGTTCAGGCTGTCACCCTCAGCTGTCACCCCCAGCTGTCACCCACAGCACAGGCTGTCACCCTCAGGTGTCACCCACAGCAGCCACCCACAGCACTCACCCTCAGGTGTCACCCCAGGCTGTCAGGTGTCACCCACAGCTGTCACCCACAGCAGGGCTCAGGCTGTCACCCACAGCACTCACCCTCAGGTGTCACCCACAGCATTCACCCACAGCAGGGCTCAGGCTGTCACCCTCAGGTGTCACCCACAGCTGTGACCCACAGCAGGGCTCAGGCTGTCACCCACAGCAGCACTCACCCACAGCCTGTCACCCACAGGTGTCACCCACAGGTGTCACCCACAGCTGTCACCCACATGCTCTGTGCCCATCTCTCCCTCCCCATCCCCAGCACCCGCTGCTCTGGAGCCACCCCAGCCCCGTGGGGCCACCCCACGCCGGTACCTGCATGGCTGGAGGCTGCGGGGCGCGGGGCCCTGGCTGCTGCAGCTCCTGCGCTCGCGGCCCTGCAGGCTCTTGGGCAGCTGCACCCCCAGGGCGCAGCTGAGGCGCAGCAGGAGGGTGACGAAGAGGGGGGCATAGAGCCCCTGCACGGCCGGGCCGGCCTCCGGAGCACACAGCAGCTCATAGAGAGCACACGTGGCCTGTGGGGAGAGACGGGAGTGGGGCAGGAGGGTGAGCGGGGGGAACCGAGGGGTCTGGGATGCACCGGGAGCACCAGGAGTGGGGCAGGAGGGTGAGCGGGGGGAACCGAGGGGTCTGGGATGCACCGGGAGCACCAGGAGTGGGGCAGGAGGGTGAGCGGGGGGGACCGAGGGGTCTGGGATGCACCGGGAGCACCGGGAGTGGGGCAGGAGGGTGAGCGGGGGGCTGGGATGCACCGGGAGTGGGGCAGGAGGGTGAGCGGGGGGACCGAGGGGTCTGGGATGCACTGGGAGCACTGGGAGCAGCAAAGAGAAGCAAAGGGGTGGAGGGATGGAAGGGGGGAATGGATTCATCCTGGAGGGATGGGAGAGGGAATGGATTTAAGCTGGAGGGATGGGAGAGGGGGAATGGATTCATCCTGGAGGGATGGGAGGGGGGAATGGATTCATCCTGGAGGGATGGGAGAGGGAATGGATTCATCCTGGAGGGATGGGGGGAATGGATTCATCCTGGAGGGATGGGAGAGGGGGAATGGATTCAACCTGGAGGGATGGGAGAGGGAATGGATTTAACCTGGAGGGATGGGAGGGGGGAATGGATTCAACCTGGAGGGATGGGAGAGGGAATGGATTTAACCTGGAGGGATGGGAGGGGGAATGGATTCATCCTGGAGGGATGGGGGGGGAATGGATTCATCCTGGAGGGATGGGAGGGGGAATGGATTCAACCTGGAAGGATGGGAGGGGGAATGGATTTAACCTGGAGGGATGGGAGGGGGAATGGATTTAACCTGGAGGGATGGGAGGGGGAATGGATTCAACCTGGAGGGATGGGAGAGGGGGAATGGATTCATCCTGGAGGGATGGGAGGGGGAATGGATTCATCCTGGAGGGATGGGAGGGGGAATGGATTCAACCTGGTGGGATGGGGGGGGGATGGATTTAACCTGGAGGGATGGGAGGGGGAATGGATTCATCCTGGAGGGATGGGAGGGGGAATGGATTCAACCTGGAGGGATGGGGGGGGAATGGATTCAACCTGGAGGGATGGGAGGGGGAATGGATTCATCCTGGAGGGATGGGAATGGATTTAAGCTGGAGGGATGGGAATGGATTTAAGCTGGAGGGATGGGAATGGATTTAAGCTGGAGGGATGGGAATGGATTTAAGCTGGAAGGGGGGAATGGATTCAAGCTGGAGGGATGGGAATGGATTTAAGCTGGAGGGATGGGAATGGATTCAAGCTGGAGGGATGGGAATGGATTTAAGCTGGAAGGGGGGAATGGATTCAAGCTGGAGGGATGGGAATGGATTTAAGCTGGAGGGATGGGAATGGATTCAACCTGGAGGGATGGGAATGGATTTAAGCTGCCAGAGGGGAGGCTGAGATCGGATCTCGGGCAGTTCTTCCCCATGAGGGTGCTGGGGCACCGGGATGGGATCAAGGAGAAGCCGTGCCTGCCCCATCCCCGGCAGTGCTCAAGGGCAGGTTGGACCCAGGGGCTCGGAGCACCCTGCCCCCGGGGAAGGGGTCCCTGCCCTGCCCTGCCCTGCCCGTGGTTGGAGCTGGAGCAGCTTTAAGCCCCCTTCCTCCCAGCTCACCGCAGGGTCCTCTCCACCCCAGCGCCCCCTCTCCACATCCCTCCGCAGCTCTTTGGGATGCTCGGCATCCCAGCGTTGGTTTCTGCCCCTGGGGGACGAGGAGCAGACGCAGGAGCCGCGTTTGGGGGGCAGGAGGACACCGCACACGCACGGGATGCCCCGGAGCCCCATTGAGGCGGGGTGAGGAGCGCAGGGGGGCAGGAGCAGCGCAGCTGGGGGGGGGGGGGGGGGGGCACCCCCGTTGCACAGCAGCTGCAGCAGCAGGAAACCCGCACATCTGGCTCCAGCTCCGGGAGGCATCAAACGCAAAGCGCTCTGCCCCGGGGGACCAGCACCTGCGAGCCCTTTACGAGCCGGTGCCTGGGCTCTAATGGGCATTAGGCTCGGCACCCCCCTTCCCAAGCCTTGGCACAAGGGAAGCGCTGCAGGTGTGGGGAAGGGGACCCTCGATGGGGCTGCGACCGGGGTGGCCCCGCAGCGGGGTACTCACAGCCAGCGGCAGAGGGGTGGCGATGCGCTCCGAGCCGCTGCCCAGCAGGAAGCTCTTGCTCTCCTTGTAGGGCACATCCCTGTTCACCTTGTCCAGGAGCTGCTCCAGGATCTGCGAGGTGAGGCCGGGCTCGGTGGCCAGGGACCTCCACATGGTGCACGTGTGGCTGCAGGGCAGGGCAGGAGGGAGCTTTGGCACCGGGAGCGCTCCGGGCAAGCACCGGGTCCCTCCCTGAGCCAGGGAACACTCGGGTCCCATCGCCAACAGCACTGGAACAAGGGTGAGGAGCACATCACCAGGTCCCACAGCACAGGAACCGATTGGCTCCGAGCCCCTGTGTCCAAGCTGCCCTTGAGCACTGCCAGGGATGGAGCATCCCAAACCTCTCCCTTCAACCCCTGCCATGGGGAAGAACTCCCCAAGCTCCCATCAACTCTTCCCTCTTCCATGGAGGATGGAGCTGGCAGAGGGTCCGGTACCCCTGGGCTCGATTCACAGTCACGGACTCATGGAATGGGCTGGGATGAAGGGACCTTAAAGCCCCTCCAGCTCCAACCATGGGCAGGGACCCCTTCCCCTGGAGCAGGGTGCTCCGAGCCCCTGTGTCCAACCTGCCCTTGAGCACAGCCAGGGATGGGGCAGCCACAGTCGCTCAAGGCTCAGCTTGGGGCTGGCACCAACTCAGCAGCCTGGGGGGATGAGACCTGCCCCATAATCATAGAATCATAGAATGGAAAGGACCTGAAGCTCAGCCAGTTCCAACCCCGTGCCACGGGCAGGGACACCTCACCCTAAACCATGGCACCCAAGGCTCTGTCCAGCCTGGCCTTGAACACCGCCAGGGATGGAGCATTCCCAACCTCCCTGGGCAACCCATTCCAGTGCCTCAGCACCCTCACAGGAACGAATTTCCTCCTTAGATCCAATCTAAACTCCCCCTGTTTCAGTTTGAACCCGTTACCCCTTGTCCTGTCCCTGCAGTCCCCAATGAAGAGTCCCTCCCCAGCATCCCCATAACGCAGCCCTGAGCACCCCAAGCTCCCCGGAGCCAGCTTTGCTGCCCAGCAATCCCCCCCTGGAAGGCAGCTCCGGCTGCAGGCAGCTCCCCAGGGGAATTCCAGCTGGATCCCATTGCTGCTGCAAGGCACCAGGGCTTAACCACAGCCTGGGCCAAAGCCCAGGACCACGGGGGGGGGGGCTGGATGAGCCCCAGGAGCAGGGCAGGACCTGTCGAAGGGCAGCGCGCTGCCCAGCAGGCTGGACACCACCACGCTCTTGTGCTGGGAGGCCAGGATGTAGACGGTCTGCTGGGCAGCCTTGCGGACGTGCTCCTCATCCACCTCCTCCAGCTTGCTGTGGATGATGCTCATGATGTCGGGGACCTGGGCAAAGAAGGGACGGAGGCATCAGGCTGAGCACTGGGTCCAACTGGGGACCCCTCACTGCAACAGAGACCTTGAGGTGCTGGAGCGGGGCCGGAGAAGGGAATGGAGCTGGAGCAGGGCCTGGAGCACAGGGGTGATGGGGAAGGGCTGAGGGACCTGGGGGGTTCAGATGGGGAAGGGAAGGCTCAGGGGGACCTGATGGCTCCCTCCAAGTGCCTGCCAGGAGGATGGAGCCAGGAGGGGCTGGGCTCTGCTCCCAAGGAACAAGGGATGGGACAAGAGGAACCGGCCTCAAGCTGCCCCAGGGCAGGGTTAGATGGAGCTGAGGAACAATTCCTGCCCCAGAGGGTGCTCAGGCATTGGAAGAGGCTGCCCGGGGCAGGGCTGCAGGCACCGGCCCTGGAGGTACCCAAAGGATGTGCAGATGGGGCACTCGAGGATGTGGGGCAGGGGTGGCCTTGGCAGGGCTGGGATCGGTTGGACTGGATGAGCTGAGAGGAGTTTCTCCCCCTTGGCTGATGCCATGACTGATCCTGGGGGATGCTGAGCACTCGGTGTCACTGCCAGGACAGTCCCTGCAGCCAGGACACGCGTGTCCCATCCCCTCAGGCAGGCAATGGGACTGGAGAGGACAAGGTGGGTGTGCAGAACATCGGGCAGAGCCCTTCTGGTCCCATGGCAGGGATGCTCCTGCTCACAGGGTATGAGCAGAACCGCTGCCAGCCCCCCCTGGAAGCCCAGGATCCTTCCCCACCTCGGGAGCTGAGGATGGAGGAGGATGGAGGAGGCTGCAGGGCTCCGAGGATGCAGCCAGGAGCATCCTGCCCCTGCCCCTGCCCCAGCCTCAGCACCGGGGCCGTGGGGGGGGCTCAGTGAGCCGGATGCAGGGAGATGCTGCGGGCCTGGCGGGGCTGTGGAGCACACCCTGAGCTGTGGCACAGGGAGCTGAGGAGCAGAGCACGGCCCATAGCACATCCCTGGGCTAAGAGCAGGGGCTGCCCCACCGGCTCCCAGGCTCAGCATCGGCTCCGGGTCCAGGACCTGCGCTGGATCCCACCCTGAGGGGAGTCATGGACCTGGGAGCGACCCCATGTAGGAGAGAGGGGAAGAGGCTGGAGAGGGAGCTCTGGTGCCCCAGCAGCCCCTGTGTCCAACCTGGCCTTGGGGCAAGTGTTCCTCTGGCCTGCGGCACCCACGGCTGATACAGGGCTTAACCACCTCCCTTCTCCCAGCAGGGATGGGCCCTTCCCTGTGCTGGATATCCCAATCCTGCCAAGGCCTGGAGCCTGCTGGAGCATCCCCGCCCGTAACAGAGGATCCCAGCAAACCAGCCCTGGAGCTGCCGGTGGGAATCTCTGGGGCTACAGCCCCACGGGAGGCCCCAAGCCCTGGCTGGGGGGAGGCCAAGAGCTCACCTTCTCCTGCAGGACTGCCCCGCGCTCCTTGAGCAGGGAGTTGATGATGACGGTGGCTGCACGGGAGCAGTTCCTGTCGGGATCCCCCAGCCCCTCGAAGAGGGCGAGCAGGAGGCTCAGGAGCTGCTCGGGAGGGATGCGCTTCCCCACCACCTGCAGGGAGCACAGATGAGCCCCATGGCTGCCATGGGGCAGTGAACACTGCCCCTCAGCGCAGAGCCCAAAGGGGAGCCCACGCTGGAGGCGATGCTCTCGTGGGACCCCACTCGGATCCTGGGGGTCCCCAGTGCAAGGGGGATGTGGGGCTGCTGCGAGGGCTGGGGCCTGGAGCCAGGCTGGGAGAGCTGAGAGAGGGCTCCTGAAGGGGAGAGCTGAGAGCAGCTCCAGGGCCTGAAGGGGCTGCAGGGAGCCTGGAGAGGGGCTGGGACAGGGGAGGCAGGGATGGGAGGAGGAGGAACGGCTTTAAAGTCCCTTCCCACCCAAACCATCGTGGTTCTATGGTTCTGTAATGGATGGGAGCGAGGGTCAGGCCGCAAGGTGCCATCAGCACCACGCTGACGGAGCCATCAGCATCACCGGATAACCCGGAGCCCAGGTTGTGCATCAGACCTGGGAAGGGCCACGCTGAGCCCCAGCCCAGCCAGGCAGGAGTCCCTGCGTGGGGGACCTCGCTGTGGGGCACTGACCCCCGAAGAGGGCACCAGCAGCTTCCCCATGGAGGTGAGCACCCCCAGAGGCCCCACGTCCCCCGCAGGTCCCAGTGCAGAGCCCGCGGCCGCGCTGGGCTCACGCTGCACGTACCATGGCCAGGCTGTTGCAGGTGTGGAAGAGGACGGTGAAGTCGGGCTCCTCCAGGCCTCGCTTCAGAGCCTTCAGCCCCTCCACCATCTCATCCCTGTGGTCCCGGGCGAAACCTGCATCCGAGCGGGAGCGGTCACGGAGCGGCATCCCCTGTATCCTGCATCCCAGAGAGACCTCCCCACGCTGCAGAGCTGCGATGTCCCCCGAGCCGGCCCGGCTTACAGGGAGGAGCAGGAAACTCAAGGGCCAGAAGGGCTTGCGCTGCTCTGGAGAGCAGGACCACAGGATCCTAAAGGTCTTTTCCAGCCCAGGTGGTTCTGTGATTCCCATAGAAGTCCTGCCGCGGTGCTGAGGGTTCCAGTGCCTCCATCTGAAGAGGAGGACTGACCTCTCCCGGAGGCGGCAGGAACGCCAGGCTCGAACCGGCTCCTGCCTGGAGAGCATCAAGGGGCTCCGGGAAGCCTGGAGAGGGGCTTGGGACAGGGGATGCAGGGCCAGGCCAAGGGGAATGGCTCGAACCTGCCCGAGGGGAGGCTGAGCTGAGCTCTCAGGAAGCTCTTCCCTGGGAGGGTGCTGAGGCGCCGGCACAGGGTGCCCAGAGGAGCTGTGGCTGCCCCATCCCTGGCAGTGCTCAAGGGCAGCTTGGACACAGGGGCTCGGAGCACCCTGCTCCAGGGGAAGGGGATGGAGCTGGAGCAGCTTTCAGCTCCCTTCATCCCGAGCCATGCCACGGCTCTGTTACCACATGCGAGGAGGGGTGGGCTGCGCATCCCTGCGCCCCACTGCGCAGAGCGGGGCAGCAGCTCCCCCTGCTCACCCTCGTAGCAGAGCTGGATGTAGAGCAGGCAGTAGACGCAGTCCACGGCGTGCAGGCGGACGCTGGGCACCGCGTCCGAGCAGCGCGGAGAGAAGAGGGCGATGAGGACGCTGAGGTTGTAGAAGGGGGTCACGGTCTGGGGGGACAAAGAGGGGGGGAGCCTGAGCATGGGGAGCGGGGGCATGGGGGGGGGGGGTGCAGGATGAGGCCCCCGGGCTCACTCACGCTGACGTTGAGGGTGCTCAGGTAGAAGTCCAACAGGGCGGCGCTGATCTCCACTGCCCGCTGCCGCTCGTGGTCCTTGCTCGACTTGATCCAGGGGCCTAAATGCTGCAGGGGGGAGCATCGTGTCCGTGAGGAGAGGCTGGGAACACTGGGGCTGTGGAGGCTGGAGAAGAGAAGGCTGCAGGGAGACCTCAGAGCAGCTCCCAGTGCGTGAAGGGGGCTATAGGGATGCTGGGGAGGGACTCTTCATTAGGGACTGCAGGGACAGGACAAGGGGTAACGGGTTAAAACTGAAACAGGGGGGGGTTAGATTGGATCTAAGGAGGAAATTCGTTCCTGTGAGGGTGCTGAGGCACTGGAATGGGTTGCCCAGGGAGGCTGGGAATGCTCCATCCCTGGCGGTGTTCAAGGCCAGGCTGGACAGAGCCTTGGGTGCCATGGTTTAGGGTGAGGTGTCCCTGCCCGTGGCAGGGGGTTGGAATCGGATGAGCTTCAGGTCCTTTCCAACCCCAACCATTCCTCGGTTCTGTTCCACCAGGAAGGAGGGGAGCAGCTCAGCTGCTTTGCCTTGGGCACCCAAGGGCTCCTTCAGGCTGCAGGAACCACCCCCCGAGCCAACAGCCCAAGTGCCCCTCGGTGAGGCTCCGGTTGCAGGTCCCCTGCTAACAGGGACCTCCTCCTCCTCAGCGCTGGCAAGAGGAGGAGCGGACCCAGGGGTCCCCAAGGAGCCTGCCCCAAGCAGGCTGCGTGCAGGAGGATGCTGAGGGTCACAGCAGACCTCGTGGCACACGGAGAAGCCCGGACCCGTCCCGCTGGTGCCAGCTCTGGGTCCAAAGCCCGAGCTCCGGTGGCCCACGGACCCCTCCGCTTCCCCGCTGCCCCCCGCAGAAGGCACCGGAGCCGGGCTGCACCCACCGCAAACATGTCCTGGAGCCCATGGGGGGTGAGGTTCCTCTGCAGGAGGCCCTTGAGCAGCTCTTGGAGGGCACTCATGGTGTCACCGTAGAGCGCCTGCGGAGGAGACACGGCTCGGAGGCTCCGCAGGGGCCACGCCGCATCCCGCAGCCACGGGTCTCAACGCAGCTCTCCGCAGCCTGTGCCCGGTCCAGCCACCTCCGGCTCAGCAGGGGCTGAAAGCTGGCTGTAAATCCCCTGCCCTGGCAGCGCTGGGCACCGGCTGGGCATCGGCACCGTGCGGGCCGTGACCGGTGCCAAGAGCCGGCGTGCAGCAGGGCTGAGCACGGATGCTGCCCAGAGGAAATCTGGTCCTTCCCCTGCTGGGGCTACATTCCAGCGAGCCCAGGTGGAATGGGCCCCGGAAGATGCTCAGGGATCCCTTTTGGGATGCGATTCAGGATGCAGGTGCTGGGTGCAGCGATGATGGAGGGAAGGGCTGGGATCCAGGCTGGAGGGGCAGGAACCTCCTGGGGCTCAACCAGGCCAAGGGCAAGGTCCTGCCTGTGGATCGGGGGAACCCCAGCACTGAGCCAGGCTGGGGGAGAGGGGCTGGAGCCTGAGGAGCAGGACTTGGGGGGCTGGGGGAGGAGAACCCCCCCCCGTGTGCTGGGTGCACCCAGAGTGGAAGCAGCAGCGCAGGGAGGGGACCCTGCCCCTCTGCTGCGGGAAGGGGAGAGCTGAGAGCAGCCCCAGAGCCTGAAGGGGCTGCAGGGAGCCTTGGGACAAGGGAGGCAGGGATGGGAGGAGGAGGAAGAGGGAAGAGTTGATGGGAGCTTGGGGAGTTCTTCCCCATGGCAGGGGTTGAAGGGAGAGGTTTGGGATGCTCCATCCCTGGCAGTGCTCAAGGGCAGCTTGGACACAGGGGCTTGGAGCACCCTGCTCCAGGGGAAGGGGTCCCTGCCCTGCCCGTGGTTGGAGCTGGAGGAGCTTTAAGGTCCCTTCACCCCAAACCAGGCTGGGATTCTGCAACCTCCAAACCTCTGAAGCTCCATAGGAGGGGAGGGAAGCAGAAAGGGAATTCTTAACCCCAGTTCCAGGCCAGATGCCTGTGAACACCAGGCAGGGGGAGCCCCGGGCTGCTCCCCACCTGGGCACAGCACCCACGGGGCCAAGCAGGGTTTGTGCCAGCACCACAGCTCCCTTTGGAAAGGGCCCTCCTCCCCTTAGGCTCCAGCATCCCCGATCCCCCTCCAGGGAGCTCATGCTCTCACCACCAGCTTGCCCTGGTGAGGAGCTCGGGTTCCCGCTGCAGTCAGTGCAGCAGAGGGGCCGGGCTGGGGGAGATGAGGGAGCAGAGGGAACACCGGAGCCAGTTCCCCCCTGCCTGGATTGAATGCAGCCCCTTCCCACGGCTGATCCAGGGGCAGGGGGGGACAGGATGCACCTTGTTGGCTCCTGGGAATGCGAGGAGGCCCCGGGACGCTGCCCCAACCCCAACGTCCCCGAGCAGCACCAGGGAACAAAGCTGGATCTTAACATCACATCGGCTTTGTGCTGCTCCGGGTATTCCTGCTCCTTGGTACAGCATCCCCCTGTCTGCCCTGGGTATTCCTGCTCCTTGGTACAGCATCCCCTGCCTGCTCCAGGTATTCCTGCTCCTTGGTACAGCATCCCCCTTCATGCCCTGGGTATTCCTGCTCCTTGGTACAGCATCCCCTGCCTGCTCCAGGTATTCCTGCTCCTTGGTACAGCATCCCCCTGCCTGCTCCAGGTATTCCTGCTCCTTGGTACAGCATCCCCTGCCTGCTCCAGGTATTCCTGCTCCTTGGTACAGCATCCCCCTTCATGCCCTGGGTATTCCTGCTCCTTGGTACAGCATCCCCTGCCTGCTCCAGGTATTCCTGCTCCTTGGTACAGCATCCCCTGTCTGCCCTGGGTATCCCTGCTCCTTGGTACAGCATCCCCCTGTCTGCCCTGGGTATTCCTGCTCCTTGGTACAGCATCCCCCTGTCTGCCCTGGGTATTCCTGCTATTTGGTACAGCATCCCCTGCCTGCTCCAGGTATTCCTGCTCCTTGGTACAGCATCCCCCTTCATGCCCTGGGTATTCCTGCTCCTTGGTACAGCATCCCCCTTCATGCCCTGGGTATTCCTGCTCCTTGGTACAGCATCCCCTGCCTGCTCCAGGTATTCCTGCTCCTTGGTACAGCATCCCCTGTCTGCCCTGGGTATTCCTGCTCCTTGGTACAGCATCCCCCTGCCTGCTCCAGGTATTCCTGCTCCTTGGTACAGCATCCCCCTGTCTGCCCTGGGTATTCCTGCTCCTTGGTACAGCATCCCCCTGCCTGCTCCGGGTATTCCTGCTCCTTGGTACAGCATCCCCCTGCCTGCTCCAGGTATTCCTGCTCCTTGGTACAGCATCCCCTGCCTGCTCCAGGTATTCCTGCTCCTTGGTACAGCATCCCCCTTCATGCCCTGGGTATTCCTGCTCCTTGGTACAGCATCCCCCTGCCTGCTCCAGGTATTCCTGCTCCTTGGTACAGTATCCCCCTTCATGTCCTGGGTATTCCTGCTCCTTGGTACAGCATCCCCCTTCATGCCCTGGGTATTCCTGCTCTTGGTACAGCATCCCCCTGCCTGCTCCGGGTATTCCTGCTCCTTGGTACAGCATCCCCCTTCATGTCCTGGGTATTCCTGCTCCTTGGTACAGCATCCCCCTGACTGCCCTGGGTATTCCTGCTCCTTGGTACAGCATCCCCTGCCTGCTCCAGGTATTCCTGCTCCTTGGTACAGCATCCCCCTGTCTGCCCTGGGTATTCCTGCTCCTTGGTACAGCATCCCCCTGCCTGCTCCAGGTATTCCTGCTCCTTGGTACAGTATCCCCCTTCATGTCCTGGGTATTCCTGCTCCTTGGTACAGCATCCCCCTTCATGCCCTGGGTATTCCTGCTCTTGGTACAGCATCCCCCTGCCTGCTCCAGGTATTCCTGCTCCTTGGTACAGCATCCCCCTTCATGTCCTGGGTATTCCTGCTCCTTGGTACAGCATCCCCCTGCCTGCTCCGGGTATTCCTGCTCCTTGGTACAGCATCCCCCTTCATGTCCTGGGTATTCCTGCTCCTTGGTACAGCATCCCCCTGACTGCCCTGGGTATTCCTGCTCCTTGGTACAGCATCCCCCTGCCTGCTCCAGGTATTCCTGCTCCTTGGTACAGCATCCCCCTGTCTGCCCTGGGTATTCCTGCTCCTTGGTACAGCATCCCCCTGTCTGCCCTGGGTATTCCTGCTCCTTGGTACAGCATCCCCCTGCCTGCTCCAGGTATTCCTGCTCCTTGGTACAGCATCCCCCTGCCTGCCCTGGGTATTCCTGCTCCTTGGTACAGCATCCCCTGCCTGCTCCAGGTATTCCTGCTCCTTGGTACAGCATCCCCCTGTCTGCCCTGGGTATTCCTGCTCCTTGGTACAGCATCCCCCTTCATGTCCTGGGTATTCCTGCTCCTTGGTACAGCATCCCCCTGCCTGCTCCAGGTATTCCTGCTCCTCGGTACAGCATCCCCCTTCATGCCCTGGGTATTCCTGCTCCTTGGTACAGCATCCCCCTGCCTGCTCCAGGTATTCCTGCTCCTTGGTACAGCATCCCCCTTCATGCCCTGGGTATTCCTGCTCCTTGGTACAGCATCCCCCTGCCTGCTCCAGGTATTCCTGCTCCTTGGTACAGCATCCCCCTTCATGCCCTGGGTATTCCTGCTCCTTGGTACAGCATCCCCCTGTCTGCTCCAGGTATTCCTGCTCTTGGTACAGCATCCCCCTTCATGTCCTGGGTATTCCTGCTCCTTGGTACAGCATCCCCCTGCCTGCTCCAGGTATTCCTGCTCCTTGGTACAGCATCCCCCTTCATGCCCTGGGTATTCCTGCTCCTTGGTACAGCATCCCCCTGTCTGCTCCAGGTATTCCTGCTCCTTGGTACAGCATCCCCCTTCATGCCCTGGGTATTCCCACCTCCTTGGTACAGCATCCCCCAGCCTGCCCTGGGTATTCCCACCTCCTTGGGAATGGCATCGGCTCCATTCTCCTCCCTGTCCTTGGCCAGCTCCAGCGGTGGAAGCGCCAGCACTCCAGCCAGGCACGTGTCAATGAGCTCTGTCCGGTCAGGGTCACTCAGGTGGGGCTCCAGGATGCTGATCCCAGCTTAAGGAAGCAACATGGATCACCGAGCCCTAGGGGAGCCCTCACCCAGGGAAGCAGGGAACTCGGGGCAGGCGCTCCAAGCAGGTCCAGCACGCCTGGCACTGCTCTGCGGATGCAGCCAGCACGGGAGAGCAGCAGGGGAGCCGCGGGGTGAAGCAGGCCGGGGTGAGGCTCCATCACTCCCGCAGGGATGGGCGCACGGGAAGGATACACCAGGTAAGTGCAGGCGACCATGGCCCGCTGGCGAACCGGCGTCCGCAGCGTGTCCTGGGGCTCTGCCTTCATGAACTCCTGGAGGGCAGCGCAAGGGGACGGTGAGGGCCACGTCCAGCCCCATCGCTTGCCAGGCGTGGGGAAGGTGTGCTGTTATCCCCACACGTGGAATGCTGCACACCCCCCCCCACGCCCTGGGACGGGTGTGCACGGGGATGGAGGCAGCAGCATCGCTCGCAGCGAAGGATGCTGGAAGGGCAGAGCCCACCCCACGGGGGTCCACGGCTCCAGCAGACACCCGGGGATGGGGCTCCTCAAGGCAAACTCTTACCCAGCCTTCCCTCAGGAGCACAGCTCCGGGCAGGGAGCAGCTCCAGCCACGTGTAACCCCCGGTGACGGGGCTCGGGCACCCCCAGACCACCCCCTCAAGGCTTCTCTTACCACCATCTGGGCCACGAGCTCGGCCTTGCGGGAGAAGCTGAAGTCCCCACACTTGCCCCCTTTGCAGATGGCCTGGCTGATCATGCAGATGCTCCGGATGAGGCAGAGCTTCAGCGTCAGGTCCTGAGAGCACAACGCAGGGTGAAGATCAGGCTCAAACCCACCCCAACACAGCCCACCCCAAACGGGCGTCCCTGCACGGAAACCAGAGCTCAGGCTGAGCCCGTGCCCTTGGTGTGAGGGCTCAGCTCCCTGCTCTCCATCCCTGCCTCAGGCTCCCTGCTGGCTGCGGAGCACCAGGAACCCCCCATCCCTGCTGCCACTGGAGCACATGGGATGAGGACACTGCTGCAGGGCTCCCTCCCCTCAAAGCAGCCCCTGAGGACAGAGATGCTGAGGGGCAGCTCCATAGGATGCCAGGAGCCGTTCCCCGTGCGCAGTTTGGGGTGCAGGACCGGTGACATGGGGAGGCATCACCACCCAAAGCGCTCCCCTCGTCAGGGAGCAGGGCAGGGGCTCTCAAGGAGGGGGTCCCAGCTCGGGGCTGGAGAGGCAGAAGCTGTTAGTACCAGGGAGCCCAGAAGGAGAAGGCATTAGTGGAGCCCAGCAGAGCCCTTGGCCAGAGCCCAGCCTGGCTAACGGCAATGTCCCTGTCGGCCTTTGGAAAGAGAAGCACGGAGAGATGCGTTCACACGAGAGCAGAGGTGATTCTGCTCTGCTCTGCCCTGCTGACCCCAGCACCAGAGGGACCTGGAGCTGCTGGGGAGAGCCCAGAGGAGGCTACGGGGATGCTGCGAGGGCTGGAGCAGCTCTGCCCTGGAGCCAGGCTGGGAGAGCTGGGCTGGGGCAGCCTGGGGAAGAGAAGGCTCCTGAAGGGGAGAGCTGAGAGCAGCTCCAGTGCCTGAAGGGGCTGCAGGGAGCCTGGAGAGGGGTTGGGACAAGGGCCTGTAGGGACAGGCCAAGGGGAATGGCTTGAACCTGCCTGAGGGGAGACTGAGCTGAGCTCTGAGGCAGAAGCTCTTCCCTGTGAGGGTGCTGAGGCGCTGGCACAGGGTGCCCAGAGGAGCTGTGGCTGCCCCATCCCTGGCAGTGCTCAAGGCCAGGTTGGACACAGGGGCTCGGAGCACCCTGCTCCAGGGGAAGGGGTCCCTGCCCTGGCCGGGGTCGGAGCCAAGAGGCAGAGAGCTGCTGTGAGCGCAGCACGGGGCTGCTCTCGGGGAAGGCAGAGCAAGAGGCAGGCAGAGGAGCAGCGGGAGCAGAGGAGCCCGTTCAGTGCCTCACACTGTACCTTGGTTTCTACCTTTATGCCCAGAACCTGAACAGGTGGAAAGAAGAGGACACGTTAGCACTGAAACGGGAACCTCCCTGTCCTGGGGTCCCGGGGCTGTCCCGGCACCTCACCTTGGTGTTGAAGTACTGGAAGATGTTCTTCAGGACGTCCGCTTCGATGCGGGGCAGCACCAGGTCCTGGGGCGCGCAGGCGGCCACGTAGCCATAGCACAGGATGAGGGTGCTCTTGATCTTCTCCACTTCGCTGTCGCTGCGGTCCTGGCAGGGCAGAGCAGAGCCAGTGCGGGCACCGGGGCTGCCAAGGGCCCCGTGCTGCTGCCGGGACCCCGGCTCGGGCTGCCTGAGCCAGCGACGTGGCCCCACAACACAGGGGACCCCAAAGCCCGTTGGGGATGCTCACTGCCCACCCAACAGCCACGAGCCCTGAGGGCCATCCAGTGATACCCGGCAGAGCCCAGCATGGGGGATCGGGAGCCCCAGCCCGGGCCAGGTTAACCCTGGCCAAGATAACCAAGGGCACCAAGTGGGTGAGCACCAGGGTAATGGGGGGGAACAGCACCAGGGTAATGGTGGGAACAGCACCAGGGTAATGGTGGGAACAGGACCAGGTTAATGGTGGGAACAGCACCAGGTTAATGTGGGGAACAGCACCAGGGTAATGGTGGGAACAGCACCAGGGTAATGGTGGGAACAGCACCAGGGTAATGGTGGGGAACAGCACCAGGGTAATGGTGGGAACAGCACCAGGTTAATGGTGGGAACAGCACCAGGGTAATGGTGGGAACAGCACCAGGGTAATGGTGGGAACAGCACCAGGGTAATGGTGGGAACAGCACCAGGGTAATGGTGGGAACAGCACCAGGGTAATGGTGGGAACAGCACCAGGGTAATGGTGGGGAACAGCACCAGGTTAATGGTGGGAACAGGACCAGGGTAATGGTGGGGACAGCACCAGGGTAATGGTGGGAACAGCACCAGGGTAATGGTGGGAACAGCACCAGGGTAATGGTGGGGACCAGCACCGGGTTAATGGTGGGAACAGCACCAGGGTAATGGTGGGGAACAGCACCAGGGTAATGGTGGGAACAGCACCAGGGTAATGGTGGGAACAGCACCAGGGTAATGGTGGGAACAGCACCAGGTTAATGGTGGGAACAGCACCAGGGTAATGGGGGGAACAGCACCAGGGTAATGCTGGTGAGCAGCACCCACTGCCTGTCCCCCAGCCCTGCTGAAAGCCATCCCCAGCCCAGGGAGCAGTTGGTGGCCAGCACCCATCGCACCACAGCCCCAAGGCTGCACCAGGGCATCCTCAGCCAGCTCCCAAGCTCCAGTGTCCGTCCTGTGCTGAGCCAGGGTCCGCACAGCACCAATCCTGCCCTCAAACATCCCACCCCAGAGAGCAGGAAGGAAACCCCCCCACAGATCAGGAGCCTGGGGCATGAAACCACGGCTGAGGAGCTGGAGCTGAGCAGCCTCTGATGCCAAGAGCAGCTCGGGGCTATCCCAGCTCCATGCCAAGTGCTCCGGGGCAGGAGAAGGAACACTCAGCCCCAGCTCCACCCAAAGCATCCCGCAGGAGCCTTTAGCTGTGGGTCAGGTCCCATTGGCCTCTTACCTTGAAGATACTGAAAAGCCCCACGGACTTCTTGAAGACATCGGACCTGACGAACTCCTCCAGCTTGGCCAAGGTCTCCTCCAGGTGGTTTATGGCACACAGCCCAAAGCAGGAGGCAAGTCCCTGGCGGGGGCAGAGCAAACACATCAGCAGGAAGCTGCTAAGGCCCAGCCCCAGCTGATGCTCCAAGAGCCTGGTTATTGGTTCCATGCCCAGCACCATTGGTTCCATGCCCAGCACCATTGGTTCCATACCCAGCACCATTGGTTCTGGTCAGGTTGGAGCTCCCTGCTCCAGTGCAAGGGGTCCCTGCCCGCGGCAGGGGTTGGAGCTGGGGGAGCTTTAAGGTCCCTTCCAACCCAAACCAGTCTGGGGTTCTATGATTAAGCTGGTCCAGTGCTTGACAGCCCTCAGGGGAAGAAATTGCTCCCAGTATCCCACCTATCCCCCTCCTGGCCCAGCTCGAGGGCAGGACCGCTCTGCTGCTCCATCCGGATGAGCCCTGGGATGCGTGGCACAGCCCCTCACCTCCCTTTCTGCCTCCTCGTGGTATCTGGCTGTTTCCAGGAGCTCCTGGAGCTGCTTTTGCACGAGGTCCTTGCTGCTGCAGGCCCCCAGCGTCGTCCCGATGCATTTGTACAGGAAGTTCTGGAGGAGGAAGAGGAACAGCCCCATCCCTGAGGGCGCTGAGCCCCCGGCAGGGAGAGCTGCTCCCGGCCAGGCTCCTCCTCACAGCGCCCTGAAGCAGAGCTGGAGGGCAGAGCCCGGCTGATGCTCGGAGCAACAGCGCAGGACCTGCACACGGGGGGGCAGTCACGGCATCAACTGGGCTGGGACCAGCTCCAACCATTGCCAGCACCGCCGGGGCCACCACTAAGCCCTGGCACCGAGGGCCTCGGCCACACGGGTTTTAGACAGCCCCAGGGTTGGTTCCTCAACCACTTCCCTGCATCCAGGCCCCCACCACCCTTTAGGTGGATGAATTGTTCCTCAGCTCCATCCTTTGGGTACCTCCAGGGCCGGTGCCTGCAGCCCTGCCCCGGGCAGCCTCTTCCAATGCCTGAGCACCCTCTGGGGCAGGAATTGTTCCTCAGCTCCATCTAACCCTGCCCTGGGGCAGCTTGAGGCCGGTTCCTCTTGTCCCATCCCTTGTTCCTTGGGAGCAGAGCCCAGCCCCTCCTGGCTCCATCCTCCTGGCAGGCACTTGGAGGGAGCCATCAGGTCCCCCTGAGCCTTCCCTTCCCCATCTGAACCCCCCAGGTCCCTCAGCCCTTCCCCATCACCCCTGTGCTCCAGGCCCTGCTCCAGCTCCATTCCCTTCTCCGGCCCCACTCCAGCCCCTCAAGGTCTCTCTTGCAGTGAGGGGCCCGGAGCCGAGCACAGGATCCCAGGTGCGGCCTCCCCGGTGCCCGGTGCAGGGGCTCAACCCCTGCCCTGGCCCTGGTGCTGCTCCAGCCGTGGTGCCGCTGGGCACCAGCACAAGGATGCTGCTGGCGACCCCCGGGGCTGGCGCCGCTCTGCCCCCGCTGACGCCCCGGGCTCACCTTCTCCGCGGGGAAGCCGCTGTAGCTGCCGAGCTGCCCGCACATCTCCAGCACCAAGCGGGCAACCCAGGCCCCGTCAGCCACGGCCGCCAGCGTCTCCTGCAGGAACTGCGGGAGGAGGAGGAGGGTCAGGGCCCGGGGCCCGGGGGGCCGGACCCGGAATGAACCGTGGAACCGACGCGGGGGAAGGGCTCAGCTCATCCAGGCCAACCGGTCCCAGCCCTGCCGAGGGCACCCCGGCCCCACGTCCCCGAGCGCCCCATCTGCGCATCCTTTGGGTACCTCCAGGGCCGGTGACTGCAGCCCTGCCCCGGGCAGCCTCTTCCGATGCCTGAGCACCCTCTGGGGCAGGAATTGTTCCTCAGCTCCATCTAACCCTGCCCTGGGGCAGCTTGAGGCCGGTTCCTCTCGTCCCATCCCTTGTTCCTTGGGAGCAGAGCCCAGCCCCTCCTGGCTCCATCCTCCTGGCAGGCACTTGGAGGGAGCCATCAGGTCCCCTGCCCGGCCCAGCCATTCCCCCTGCTCCAGCAATGAGCCTCTTCCCTCGGGATCACGGTGAGGCTGTGCCCTCACCACAGGAGCCTGCCCGGTTCTCGTTCCTTCTCCATGGCCCAGTTCAGGCTCTGAATCAAGTGGGGGGACCCCTGGGACCCAGCAGCTCCTGGAGCCACTGTTCCCTGACCCACAACTGAGAGCTCGGTTTAAGCTGATCTGCCCCTGCTGTGCGAGCAACCCCACGGCAGGGACCATCCATCACCACAGCAGGCACCATCCATCACCACGGCTGGCACCATCCATCACCATAGCAGGCACCACCCATCACCACGGCTGTCACCATCCTTCACCACAGCAGGCACCATCCATCACCACGGCTGGCACCATCCATCACCACAGCAGGCACCATCCCCAGCACCACGGCTGGCACCACCCATCACCATAGCAGGCACCATCCATCACCACGACTGGCACCACCCATCACCATAGCAGGCACCATCCATCACCACAGCTGGCACCATCCATCACCACAGCAGGCACCACCCATCACCACAGCAGGCACCACCCATCACCACAGCTGGCACCATCCATCGCCACGACTGGCACCACCCATCACCATAGCAGGCACCACCCATCACCACGACTGGCACCACCCATCACCATAGCAGGCACCACCCATCACCACAGCTGGCACCACCCATCACCACGGCTGGCATCACCCATCACCACAGCAGGCATCACCCATCACCACAGCAGGCACCACCCATCACCACGACTGGCATCACCCATCACCACGACTGGCATCACCCATCACCACAGCAGGCACCATCCATCACCACAGCTGGCACCACCCATCACCACGGCTGGCATCACCCATCACCACAGCAGGCACCACCCATCACCACAGCAGGCACCATCCATCACCACAGCTGGCACCACCCATCACCACGGCTGGCATCACCCATCACCACAGCAGGCACCACCCATCACCACAGCAGGCACCACCCATCACCACAGCAGGCACCACCCATCACCACGACTGGCATCACCCATCACCACGACTGGCATCACCCATCACCATAGCAGGCACCACCCATCACCACAGCAGGCACCATCCATCACCATAGCAGGCACCACCCATCACCACGACTGGCACCACCCATCACCACGACTGGCATCATCCATCACCACAGCAGGCACCACCCATCACCACAGCAGGCACCACCCATCACCACGGCTGGCATCACCCATCACCACAGCAGGCACCACCCATCACCACAGCAGGCACCACCCATCACCACGACTGGCATCACCCATCACCACAGCAGGCACCACCCATCACCACAGCAGGCACCATCCATCACCACAGCAGGCACCACCCATCACCACGACTGGCATCACCCATCACCACAGCAGGCACCACCCATCACCACAGCAGGCACCACCCATCACCACGACTGGCATCACCCATCACCACGACTGGCATCACCCATCACCACAGCAGGCACCATCCATCACCACAGCTGGCACCACCCATCACCACGGCTGGCATCACCCATCACCACAGCAGGCACCACCCATCACCACAGCAGGCACCACCCATCACCACAGCAGGCACCACCCATCACCACGACTGGCATCACCCATCACCACGACTGGCATCACCCATCACCATAGCAGGCACCACCCATCACCACAGCAGGCACCATCCATCACCATAGCAGGCACCACCCATCACCACGACTGGCACCACCCATCACCACGACTGGCATCATCCATCACCACAGCAGGCACCACCCATCACCACAGCAGGCACCACCCATCACCACGGCTGGCATCACCCATCACCACAGCAGGCACCACCCATCACCACAGCAGGCACCACCCATCACCACGACTGGCATCACCCATCACCACAGCAGGCACCACCCATCACCACAGCAGGCACCATCCATCACCACAGCAGGCACCACCCATCACCACGACTGGCATCACCCATCACCACGACTGGCATCACCCATCACCACAGCAGGCACCACCCATCACCACAGCAGGCATCACCCATCACCACAGCAGGCACCACCCATCACCACAGCAGGCACCACCCATCACCACAGCAGGCACCACCCATCACCACAGCTGGCACCACCCATCACCACGGCTGGCACCACCCATCACCACAGCAGGCACCACCCATCACCACGACTGGCATCACCCATCACCACAGCAGGCACCACCCATCACCACAGCAGGCACCACCCATCACCACAGCAGGCATCACCCATCACCACAGCAGGCACCACCCATCACCACAGCAGGCACCACCCATCACCACGACTGGCATCACCCATCACCACGACTGGCACCACCCATCACCACGACTGGCACCACCCATCACCACAGCAGGCACCACCCATCACCACGACTGGCACCACCCATCACCACGACTGGCATCACCCATCACCACAGCAGGCACCACCCATCACCACAGCAGGCACCACCCATCACCACGACTGGCACCATCCATCACCATAGCAGGCACCACCCATCACCACGACTGGCATCACCCATCACCACAGCAGGCACCACCCATCACCACGACTGGCATCACCCATCACCACAGCAGGGACCATCCCCATCACCACGGCTGGGGTGGGTGAGGGTCCATTCCTGCCCTGCAGCCCCAGCCCCACGCTGCTCGGAGCTGGGTGCTGCCACCCTCCCAGTGCCCCCCCCAGCACAGGGACCTTACCAGCAGCAGCTCCTCCTCCCACTCCTTGCGGGACAGGGCCTGCTCCGTGCTCTCTAGGAGGAAGCACACGGAACACCCTGGGTTCTCACCCTCATGGCGCACAGCCGGCAGCATTCCCGGCAGGAATGATGGCACCAGGGTGCTCAAGCAGGAACCGGCACCTCCGAGAGCTGGGATGTGCTGGGAGCCAGCAGAGCCCCCCCCCCCCCCGAGCAGAGCCTGACCCCACCTTCGATGTGCTGCACCAGGACAGGGACCCTCTTGCTCCAGAGCGGGCCCAGCGAGGGGTGGACGCTGCCGTGCAGGACATGGAGCAGGCGCAGGGCGGCCGCCCCCCGGCAGGAGCCTGCGTGGGGCTGCGAGGACACAACCTGAGGGCATGGGATGGGACAAGGGCTGAAACACGGGGATGGAGACGGGGAACTGGGGGGGGCACGGAACGGGGTGGGAGGAAGGGAGCTGAAAGCTGCTCCAGCTCCATCCCCTGCCCCTGGAGCAGGGTGCTCGGAGCCCCTGCGTCCAACCTGCCCTTGAGCAGGGATGGGGCAGCCCCAGCTTCTCCCGTCAACCCCTTCCAGCGTCCCAGCACCCTCAGAGCGAAGAGTTCCTTCCCTAAACCCAACCTAAATCCTCCTGTTTCTGTCTGAACCCATCACCCCTTGCCCTGTCCCTCCAGCCCTGCCAGGGATGGGGCAGCCCCAGCTTCTCCCTTCAACCCCTTCCAGCACCCAGCACCCTCAGAGCAAAGTTTCTTCCCTAAACCAAGCCTAAATCCTCCTGTTTCAGTCTGAACCCATCACCCCTTGCCCTGTCCCTCCAGCCCTGCCAGGGATGGGGCAGTCCCAGCTTCTCCCTTCAACCCCTTCCAGCGTCCCAGCACCCTCAGAGCGAAGAGTTCCTTCCCTAAACCCAACCTAAATCCTCCTGTTTCAGTCTGAACCCATCACCCCTTGCCCTGTCCCTCCAGCCCTGCCAGGGATGGGGCAGTCCCAGCTTCTCCCTTCAACCCCTTCCAGCGTCCCAGCACCCTCAGAGCGAAGAGTTCCTTCCCTAAACCCAACCTAAATCCTCCTGTTTCAGTCTGAACCCATCACCCCTTGCCCTGTCCCTCCAGCCCTGCCAGGGATGGGGCAGCCCCAGCTTCTCCCTTCAACCCCTTCCAGCCCCCAGCACCCTCAGAGCAAAGTTTCTTCCCTAAACCCAGCCTAAATCCTCCTGTTTCAGTCTGAACCCATCACCCCTTGTCCTGTCCCTCCAGCCCCGATGAAGAGTGCGTACATAAGGCAGAGCACCCAAAGCAAGCACCCGCATCCCTGCTTTGCTCCCTGCAGCCCCTTATGTCCACGTGGCACGAGGGATGCATGGCTCTGCACGGGTAAGGAGCTCGCTCGCAGGGTAAGGAGCTGCTCTGCCTGCAGGCACTCACCAGCAGCCGCGTTGTGAGAGCGTAGGGCGAGGGGAGGTTTGCTGCAAAGGGAAGGGCAAAGGCATGAGATGGCCCCTGCCACGGGGCAGGATGCGGCCCCCCAAGGGCCAGCGCTGACCGTTCACGTCGTAGCGGATCAGGGACGCGGTTTCGCCCTCCTCTTCCTTCTTCATGGCCAGGTACATGAGGCTCCTGCAGAGCGGGCTCAGGGCGGTGGTGAACTGGATGGGGGTGACAAACTCCAGCAGGTACGGCCACAGCACCTGAGGGGACAACAGGGGCAGTGGGGCACCCATGGGTGCCCAGCGAGAGCCCGGCGGCGGGAGGGAGACCCTGCACCGGGGAGTGGGACCGGGAGGGAGAGGGCAATGGGAGATGGGGGGGGTCAAGGGGCTTCTGGGGAGGGGGGGAAGCTCTGAGCCCCCTTCTTGAGTGCTGCTGCTCAAGGGGGAGCTCTCCCCAGCCTGGGCTCAGCTCCAGCAGCACCGGAGCCTCAGCCCCAGGGGGTTCCCTTCACTGAACCCCGGGATGGGTTGGGTGGAAGGGACCTCAAAGCTCCTCCAGTCCACGGGCAGGGCCCCTTCCCCTGGAGCAGGGTGCTCTGAGCCCCTGTGTCCAAGCTGCCCTCGAGCACTGCCAGGGATGGAGCATCCCAAACCTCTCCCTTCAACCCCTGCCATGGGGAAGAACTCCCCAAGCTCCCATCAACTCTTCCCTCTTCCTCCTCCTCCCATCCCTGCCTCCCTTGTCCCAACCCCTCTCCAGGTCCCCTGCACCCCTTCAGGCACTGGAGCTGCTCTCAGCTCTCCCCTTGAGGAGCCTTCTCTTCCCCAGGCTGCCCCAGCCCAGCTCTCCCAGCCTGGCTCCAGGGCAGTCGTGTTCCATCCCTTGGACCATTTCCATGTTCCTCTTCTGGTCCAAGAGCTCCACATCCATCCCGAGCTGAGGACCTCCAGCACTGCCACGCTCCAGCCTCAGAGCAGCTCACGGGGATGGGACACACGGGTCCCAAACCCACCCCCTGCCCTGCTCCCGATGGGATGGGGACACTGGGACAGCACCACTCTCCTTGCTCCCCACAGGTGTCAGGGCCTGAGCAGACTCACGTTGTTCATCCTGTCCACAGTGGTGCTGAGGAGGAAGAGGGTGTTGATGCTGATGCTCTGGACGCTGTCACTGCTGAGGTCCTCGGCATCCGGCGCCTGCTTCTTGGGGTGCTGGAGGAGAGGGAAAGCTGAGGTCAGTGTGGAGGGAGCCCGATGCCCACTTCAGGGAGCGCACTGGAGGGCAGCAGCTCGACCTAGCCTGGCCGCATGGAGGGCAGGGAGGCATCCGCGCAGCCCCCAAGCCTTCGGATGCAGGGATGCAGCTACCCAGCGGCAGCTCGGCCGGTCCCAAGGTTTCTCCCAGCTCCCCCTCGCTCCAGGGGCAGGAACTCACCACCCTCATGGGGAAGAACTCCCCAAGCTCCCATCAACTCTTCCCTCTTCCTCCTCCTCCCATCCCTGCCTCCCTCGTCCCAACCCCTCTCCAGGCTCCCTGCAGCCCCTGGAGCTGCTCTCAGCTCTCCCCTTCTCTGCTCCCAGCCTGGCTCCAGGGCAGAGCCGCTCCAGCAGCTCCGGGGCCTCCTCCACGTCCTGCCCCATGGCCGGGGTCCCCCCGGGTGCACGCACCCCATCGGAGGCCAGGGCGCACTGCCGGACCAGGAACTCCACCATGGCCTCCCCGCCGGGCTGCTCCAGGTATCCGTGATGGGCCATGGCACTGATCACCTGCACCACGGCTCGCTTCACCTGCGCGGCGACAGCACCCATGAGCGGGGGGGGAGCACCCTCACCTTGGCCATGGGGTGCCACTGAGGCTCCTACCCAGAGCTTCGAGGGGCCCGGGCTCTGCCAGCAGCACCCAGGCACCGAGGGCTCAAAGGGGACCAGACCGGAGCCCACGGCCGCAGCAGCCATGGGTGCATCTGGCACAGATGGGGCTGGCGGGGCTCAGAAGGTGCCCCCACGGACGCCCTGCAGCGCAGCACGGACGCGCAGGAGCGCGGCTCACCTTGTTGCTGCTGTCTTGCAGGGGGAGCTTCATGGACGAAAGAATAAAGGGCTTTTTGATCTCCATCTGGGAGGCTGCAAAGAAACACGGGAGACTGGAGAGCAGCCACCAGGGTGGGGGGAGAGGTGGAGCCGGGGAGGCCCCGGGCCAACGGCACCAGAGGGACCTGGAGCTGCTGCGAGGGCTGGAGCAGCTCTGCCCTGGAGCCAGGCTGGGAGCAGAGAAGGGGAGAGCTGAGAGCAGCTCCAGGGCCTGAAGGGGCTGCAGGGAGCCTTGGGACAAGGGAGGCAGGGATGGGAGGAGGAGGAAGAGGGAAGAGTTGATGGGAGCTTGGGGAGTTCTTCCCCATGGCAGGGGTTGAAGGGAGAGGTTTGGGATGCTCCATCCCTGGCAGTGCTCGAGGGCAGCTTGGACACAGGGGCTCGGAGCACCCTGCTCCAGGGGAAGGGGATGGGCTTGGAGCTGGAGCAGCTTTAAGCTCCCTTCATCCCAACCCGTTCCACGACTGCAGCTCAGTGAAGACAGGTTCTGAAGCTCAGCACCTCCTGAGCTGCCAAGGACAGAGCTGCTGCTCCCAACACTCCCCTTCCCCTGCAGGGAGGGCTCTGTCCCTCACCCCTTCCGAGCCGAAGCGTCCCCTCCAGCCAAGGACGGGCTCAGCTCATCCCACTGACCCCGGCCCCACGGGGCAATGAGGGCTCAGGGAGCAGGAGCCCCCAGGGCTGGGCCCGGCCGGGGGCTGCAGCAGGCAGGACTCACGGGCGCTGTTGATGATCTGCCTCATGATGAGCAGGGTCCCCACTCGGGTCCTCTCGTTGCTGCTCTCCAGCTTCGGGAGGAGGAAGGCCAGGACACGGTCCGGGAAGGAGCAGGCTGCACGAGGGGAAACAGCATCAGGGGCACGTCAGCATCAGTGGCACCGGAACCCCTACATGGAGACACCCCAGGTGTCCGTGCATGCCAAGGGGCTGCGTGGCTGGAGTGGGGCCGGAGAAGGGAATGGAGCTGGAGCAGGGCCTGGAGCACAGGGGTGATGGGGAAGGGCTGAGGGACCTGGGGGGTTCAGATGGGGAAGGGAAGGCTCAGGGGGGACCTGATGGCTCCCTCCAAGTGCCTGCCAGGAGGATGGAGCCAGGAGGGGCTGGGCTCTGCTCCCAAGGAACAAGGGATGGGACAAGAGGAACCGGCCTCAAGCTGCCCCAGGGCAGGGTTAGATGGAGCTGAGGAACAATTCCTGCCCCAGAGGGTGCTCGGGCATTGGAAGAGGCTGCCCGGGGGAACGCCAGAAATAAACCAGTTTGGGGGCAGGAAAGTGGAGCAGCACCCGGGGGCATTGCTGGGGATGGGAGGGAGGCCGGAGCAGCGGGGAGCTGGTGCAGGAGCAGCAGCGGATGCGAGGCTTGGGCTTGGGGTGCTGCAGGAGGAGAAGCTCCCCAGGACCCGGCCCAGAACCACCCCCCCCGTGTGCTGGGGGCACCCAGAGCGGGAGCAGCAGCGCGGAGGGGGGGATCCTGCCCCTCTGCTGTGGGAAGGGGGGAGCTGAGAGCAGCTCCAGGGCCTGAAGGGGCTGCAGGGAGCATGGAGAGGGGTTGGGATGAGGGAGGCAGGGATGGGAGGAGGAGGAAGAGGGAAGAGTTGATGGGAGCTTGGGGAGTTCTTCCCCATGGCAGGGGTTGAAGGGAGAGGTTTGGGATGCTCCATCCCTGGCAGTGCCCAAGGGCAGCTTGGACACAGGGGCTCGGAGCACCCTGCTCCAGGGGAAGGGGATGGGGTTGGATGTGGAGGAGCTTCAAGCTCCCTTCATCCCCAGCCCTACCATGGCTCCATGGGCTGGAACCAGGACAGCAGCCACCCCGCTGCCACCACGGCTGAGAGATGCCCCTGTATCCCTGAGGCCAGAGGGACCCAAGCCCTGCTGCCCCACACACACCTCCTTGGGCAGGGGCAGGGGCAGGAGGCAGCGCGGAGCACAGCACCCACGGTGCCCCACACCCGCCATGCCCGGGGACCCCCAGGCACGGACCCCCTTACCCAGCACAGTGAAGCACCGCAGGACCTCGGTGTGGTTCTTCGCCGTGAGGGGCACTGCGGGCTCTGCAGGAGCACAGATCTGGGGGGGGAACGGGGACACGGCCGCCGTCACCGGCACCGCGAGGACCACGGGGCCCCGGCTTGGGCTCTGCGGCTGCGCCCCACAGCTGCGCCCCACAGCCCCTGAGCAGCGCCGTCATGGAGCACAGACCCTGCCGCCAGCACCACGGTGGGGCCCAGCTCGCAGACACCAGGGGTCCGGGGTGTGCTCAGGGGCAGCCTCTGCCATGGAGCCGCCACACTCAGGGGCACTGAAACAGCACCGGAGCTGGGGGAGCTGAGCAGGGGGGGGATCCTGCCCCTCTGCTGCGGGGAGGGGGAGCTGAGAGCAGCTCCAGGGCCTGAAGGGGCTGCAGGGAGCATGGAGAGGGGTTGGGATGAGGGAGGCAGGGATGGGAGGAGGAGGAAGAGGGAAGAGTTGATGGGAGCTTGGGGAGTTCTTCCCCATGGCAGGGGTTGAAGGGAGAGGTTTGGGATGCTCCATCCCTGGCAGTGCTCAAGGGCAGCTTGGACACAGGGGCTCGGAGCACCCTGCTCCAGGGGAGGGGGTCCCTGCCCTGGCAGGGGTGGAACTGGAGGAGCTTTGAGGTCCCTTCCAACCAACCCAACCCATTCCATGGCTCGGCATCGGATCCACCTCGGGACACCAGAGCCCGGGAGCTGGGATCACCACTGCGGGACTCAGCCACGGGCAGAAGCAGGAGCAGGCCCAGCCCGGGCTGCTGCAGGGGAGCCTCGAGCCCCACAGCCCATGGGCAGGCTCCAGCCCCCCCCCAGCACCCAGCCCACACCAGGGGGTGCAGGGTGCCCAGGAGGGGGTCGAGCTGCACATCCAGGCTGCGGCTGCCGATGTTGACGGAGGCCTCCAGGATCTGGCACAGGCTCTGCTCAGAGAGAGACCGAGGGGGGGGGGGGGTCAGGAAATGGGCCCCAGGGGGGGCAGAGGGTGCTGAGCCCCATGGGACATCAGAGCGAGGGAGGGAGCATGAACCCGGCAGGGTGGCAGCAGGATCCGTCTGCCATGGGGGGGACAGTGGGGAAAGCTCAGAGCAGCCCCAGTGCCTGAAGGGGCTGCAGGGAGCCTTGGGACAAGGGAGGCAGGGATGGGAGGAGGAGGAAGAGGGAAGAGTTGATGGGAGCTTGGGGAGTTCTTCCCCATGGAAGGGGTTGAAGGGAGAGGTTTGGGATGCTCCATCCCTGGCAGTGCTCGAGGGCAGCTTGGACACAGGGGCTCGGAGCACCCTGCTCCATCCAGGGGACGGGGTTGGAGCTGGAGCAGCTTCAAGCTCCCTTCATCCCAACCCATCCCATGACCCCATGAGACAGCAGCAGCCGGCTCCATCCTCCTCATCACTGGGCACAGGCACCCAAGGCTTGGGCTCAGCAGCACGAGGGCCCACGATGGAGGGAGGAGGAATCTCACATGGAAGAAGCAGCTGCAGCCTGGGCAGGGCCCGAGCTGCTGGGTACCAGCACTAAGGTAAGGACCAAATCTGCTTTGCTGCTCCTGCTTGCACCCACTGCTTGGGGGGGGGGGAAGAGCCCTGCTTGGTGCCCCTCCTGCACCCCTGCAGCACAGCGCGCCCCACGGCAGCGGCTGCAGGGATGTGACCCCCGAGCTGCTCACCTTGGAGATGGAGAAAGCCTCCGTGTGCTTCCTGTAGAGCGCGAGGATGCCTGGGATGAGCTTGGGGAGCTGCTCCTCCAGCCTCTCGGCGGGCAGGAGGTGACTCATGGGTCCCAGCGCCTCCACCACGGCCAGCCTCAGCTGGGCGAGAGACCCGGCGTGAGCAGCGTGGTCCTGAGCCTGGGGGGGGCTCTGCAGCCCTGGAGCTGCGACGCCCCAAGGGCATCGTCCCGAGTGAGAACCGCGGCGCCCATCACCTTGGCCTCGCGGTGCTGCAGCCAGCTGCTGAAGAGCACCTCGTAGGCACTGAAGATCTCGTTGGAGAACGTGTCCTTCCTGACCGTGGGGTCCGGGGCCTTGTCCAGGTTTGCCAGGTACTCCTGGATGCTCTCACTGAAGTGCTGCAGAGCTGCGGGGAGAGCCCAACCGCGCACACTGGGTGCTGCAGCCGCACCAGCACCCCAAGGGATGCAGTGCTGCTCCCCGGCAGCATCCCAAGGGATGCGGTGCTGCTCCCCGACAGCATCCCAAGGGATGCGGTGCTGCTCCCCGACAGCATCCCAAGGGATGCGGTGCTGCTCCCCAGCAGCATCCCAAGGGATGCAGTGCTGCTCCCCGACAGCATCCCAAGGGATGCAGTGCTCTCCCCGGCAGCATCCCAAGGGATGCGGTGCTGCTCCCCGGCAGCATCCCAAGGGATGCAGTGCTCTCCCAGGCAGCATCCCAAGGGATGCAGTGCTGCTCCCCGGCAGCATCCCAAGGGATGCAGTTTCTGCTCCCCGACAGCATCCCAAGGGATGCAGTGCTGCTCCCTGGAAGCACCCCAAGGGATGCAGTGCTGCTCCCTGGAAGCATCCCAAGGGATGCAGTGCTCTCCCAGGCAGCATCCCAAGGGATGCGGTGCTGCTCCCCGGCAGCATCCCAAGGGATGCAGTGCTCTCCCAGGCAGCATCCCAAGGGATGCAGTGCTGCTCCCTGGCAGCATCCCAAGTGATGCAGTGCTGCTCCCCAGCAGCACCCCAAGGGATGCAGTGCTCTCCCAGGCAGCATCCCAAGTGATGCAGTGCTGCTCCCCGGCAGCATCCCAAGGGATGGGGATAGGACAGGACCCTTCCCAGCAGGCACCCACAGCAGAGGGATGCCCTGCCCACAGAGCCAACTGCAGGCACCCAACCGCAGGGACCCCATGGGGCGCCCCACAGGAGCCTGTGTTTGCCCCACGGCTTAGTTCTGCCTGCGCTGAGCAGCGAGGGGGGCCAAGAACCACAGGCCTGGAGGCTGCATCCCAGCCATGGCAGCCCGAGCTCTGCTCCTCCTGAGGACCGGCCCCAGGACCAGAGCGTGGTCCTGCACAGGATGCTCCTGGCTCGGATGAGGGGCTCAGCCACAGAGTGCAGGGGCACCCATCTGCCACCTCCAGCCCCTGAGGACGGCTTTGCATGGCTCCAGGGGCTCTCCAGGGCTCTATGGGGCTCTCCAGGGCTTTATGGGGCTCTCCAGGCCTTCAGGGGGCTCTCCAGGGCTTTATGGGGTTCTCCAGGGCTTTATGGGGCTCTCCAGGGCTTTATGGGGTTCTCCAGGGCTTTATGGTGTTCTCCAGGCCTTCCGGGGGCTCTCCAGGGCTTTATGGGGCTCTCCAGGCCTTCAGGGGGCTCTCCAGGGCTTTATGGGGCTCTCCAGGGCTTTATGGGGTTCTGCAGGGCTTTATGGGGCTCTCCAGGGCTTTATGGGGCTCTCCAGGCTTTTGTCACATTCCCTGAAGCTTTGTGGGGTTCCTGGGGCAGCCAAGACATTGCGAAACAGCAGGAAAAGGTCAGAGCTGGAAGCACCCAAGGGCTGAAAACAGCCCCGTGTTTTACTTTATAGAACCAGGGGATGAGTTGGGATGAAGGGAGCTTAAAGCTGCTCCAGCCCCTGCCATGGGCAGGGACCCCTTCCCCTGGAGCAGGGTGCTCCGAGCCCCTGTGTCCAAGCTGCCCTTGAGCACTGCCAGGGATGGAGCATCCCAAACCTCTCCCTTCAACCCCTGCCATGGGGAAGAGCTCCCCAAGCTCCCATCAACTCTTCCCTCTTCCTCCTCCTCCCATCCCTGCCTCCCTTGTCCCAAGGCTCCCTGCAGCCCCTTCAGGCCCTGGAGCTGCTCTCAGCTCTCCCCTTCTCTGCTCCCAGCCTGGCTCCAGGGCAGAGCTGCTCCAGCCCCCCAGGACCCACTCCAAGGGCTCCAGGTCCCTCTGGTCCCCACTGCAGGAAGCAGCCTGGGGCTCGCAGGGTCCATGAGGTGCCATCAGGACCCAGAGCCCATCACCACGGAGCACCCGAGCAGGACCCAGAGCCCATCACCACCGAGCACCAGAGCAGGACCCAGAGCCCATCACCACCGAGCACCCGAGCAGGACCCAGAACCCATCACCACCGAGCAGCAGAGCAGGACCCAGAACCCATCACCACCGAGCACCCGAGCAGGACCCAGAGCCCATCACCACCGAGCACCAGAGCGGGACCCAGAGCCCATCACCACCGAGCACCAGAGCGGGACCCAGAGCCCATCACCACCGAGCACCCGAGCAGGACCCAGAGCCCATCACCACCGAGCAGCAGAGCAGGACCCAGAGCCCATCACCACCGAGCACCCGAGCAGGACCCAGAGCCCATCACCACCGAGCAGCAGAGCAGGACCCAGAGCCCATCACCACCGAGCAGCAGAGCAGGACCCAGAACCCATCACCACCGAGCACCCGAGCAGGACCCAGAGCCCATCACCACTGAGCACCCGAGCAGGACCCAGAGCCCATCACCACCGAGCAGCAGAGCAGGACCCAGAGCCCATCACCACCGAGCACCAGAGCAGGACCCAGAACCCATCTCCACCGAGCAGCAGAGCAGGACCCAGATCCCATCACCACTGAGCACCCGAGCAGGACCCAGAGCCCATCACCACCGAGCAGCAGAGCAGGACCCAGAGCCCATCACCACCGAGCAGCAGAGCAGGACCCAGAACCCATCACCACCGAGCAGCAGAGCAGGACCCAGAACCCATCACCACTGAGCACCCGAGCAGGACCCAGAGCCCATCACCACCGAGCACCAGAGCAGGACCCAGAGCCCATCACCACCGAGCAGCAGAGCAGGACCCAGAGCCCATCACCACCGAGCAGCAGAGCAGGACCCAGAGCCCATCACCACCGAGCAGCAGAGCAGGACCCAGAACCCATCACCACCGAGCAGCAGAGCAGGACCCAGAACCCATCACCACCGAGCAGCAGAGCAGGACCCAGAACCCATCACCACCGAGCAGCAGAGCAGGACCCAGAGCCCATCACCACCGAGCACCAGAGCAGGACCCAGAGCCCATCACCACCGAGCACCCGAGCAGGACCCACGAGGGGTGAAGCAGGAGGTGTGGATGGGGGGGATCGCATCCTGCTCGGGGCAGGGGCACCGCTGGAGCTCCCCCGGCGCAGGCCTGGCTCCATCAGGACCATGGGGGCACAGGAGGGGCTCAGGGGCCCCGCTCCGGCTGCAGGGGGGCTCCTGTGGGACCATCCAGGAGTGCCAAAGGGCCCAAGGAGACACCAGCAATGGGGGTCACTGAGCCCGATGCACCCACGTGAGCACACCCGGAGCAGGAGGAGGAGGAGGAGGAGGAGGAAGGGGACAGGAGCAGCCGCTCCCCCCCTCCCCGGTCCATGTGGAGCCGCAGCTCCGAGGTGCTGAGTCACTCCCTGACCTCTTCCCGCAGCCCGATCGGGCACACGGCTCCATCCGGCTGGCACCGCACCAGCACAGCCGGGGCCGGAGCAGCAGCACCCCCAGGGCTCAGCCCCGCTTTGGGGGCTGCCCCCCTCCCCGTCTCCCCCACGGCTCAGGCTATGGGGAGGGCTGGAGGGGGCAGCCCCCGGCAGCACGGAACACCAGGCACTGATGCAGCAGAGGGGTGCAGGGGGTGCCCGGCTCACCCCAGCACCTGACCCCCTCCAGGCTCCGCTCCCACCCCATCCCCGGGCTGGGCTCAAAGCCCCTTGTTTCGGTCCAGGTTCTCGGCTTGAGGAGGGAAAACATCAACCAGAAGCATCCCCAAGAGACCTGCACGAGCCCAGGGCCGGGTGGGCGCAGGGCAATGGGCAGCGTGCACAGAACCCCAGCCTGGCCTGGGATGAGGGGACCTCAAAGCTCCTCCAGTCCAAGCCCTGCCCGGGCAGGGACCCCTTCCCCTGGAGCAGGGTGCTCCCAGCTGCATCCAGCCTGGCCCTGAGCACTGCCAGGGATGGGGTCGTGTTGAGCATCTCCCCCCCCGCACCCCAGGTCCTGCTCCTCAGGCTCCCCCAGCCTGGATCCGCGCTGGGGCTGCCCCGAGCCAGGGCCAGGACCTTGCCCTTGGCCTGGCTGAGCCCCGGGACGTTCCCACCTCTCCAGCCTGTGCAGCCCCCCTGATCCCAGCCCTTCCCTCCGGTGTCACTGCCCCAGCAGCTCGGGGCCAGCACCGGCTCCCCGGGTACGGATGAGCCCCCGGTGCTCTCACTGCGCATCCCAGCCGGGAGCAAGCACCAAGCCAGCAGGGCCAGGACCCCCCCATGGCCTGGGGCTGGTGAAGCAGCTCCGGCTGGAGCCCCAGGGACACCCTGGCACAGGGGCTGGCTCCATCCATGCTGGGGCTGCTCCTTGAGCCCCGCAGGAAGCCCAGGCTGGAGGCGGGGGCACCCCATCAGCCCTCACAAGCGTCACCCCCAGAAGCGATGTGGGTAAGGGCTGAGCGGCAGCACCACATCCCGCCTGCCCCACAGCTCCCACCAGGAATCACGCTGCCCCAGGGCCGAGGCCCACGGCCGCAAAGGGGCAGGCAGGGTCCCCTGCAGCACATCCCAGCTTCCCCATCGGGACACCCCCACATCGAGCATCCCCGCACCAGCACCCCCCGGGCTACGCCGCGGAGCGACTGGGATCAGGTAGGAGATGGAGAAGGGCTCGGCTGGATCCCAGTGACCTGGAGCTGGTGAGCCAGGCTGCTCCCAGGCGTCCCTCAGTGTTCCCACTGGCATCCACAACCCCTCCTTCTCCAGGGAGAGGAACACGCACCCGAGACCAGGGCAGCAGAACCTTACCATAGCAGAAGACAGCCTTCATGTGGTCCTGCTTGGCCATCGCCAGCATGGGCAGCATCGTCCCGAGGATGGAGTTGAGGAAAGGCACCATGCCAAACACTGGGGGGGAAGCGGGAGAGGCCCCTGAGCACACACAGGGACAGGAGCTGCTCTGCAGGGCCCTGGCCCCAAGGAATCCCAGCACCGCGCAGGCAGGAGCCCAACGGTGCCGGGCGGGAGATGCCAACAGCCCCGGAGAGTCCTGCTGGAGGCAAGAGCCCGGCCTGGGCATGCAGAGCCATGGGATGGGTTGGGAGGAAGGGACCTCAAAGCTCCTCCAGCTCCAAGCCCATCCCCTTCCCCTGGAGCAGGGTGCTCCGAGCCCCTGTGTCCAAGCTGCCCTTGAGCACTGCCAGGGATGGAGCATCCCAAACCTCTTCCATGGGGAAGAACTCCCCAAGCTCCCATCAACTCTTCCCTCTTCCTCCTCCTCCCATCCCTGCCTCCCTTGTCCCAAGGCTCCCTGCAGCCCCTTCAGGCCCTGGAGCTGCTCTCAGCTCTCCCCTTCTCTTCCCCAGCCTGGCTCCAGGGCAGAGCTGCTCCAGCCCCATGGCCTCATCCGGCCTGGCTCCAGCAGGCTCCGGAATTCCCCACGGATGAGGCCAGCAGCTCCAGCAGCCTTTTAAGCAGGAGCACACTGAGGAGCTCAGCCCCAGCTCTGCTGTCCCCCCGCACCGCAGGGTGCGTTCCCAGTGTCCCCAGTCCCACCCGGGCACAGCACCGCATCCCTCCATCCTGCCTGGAGCCAGCGCCCGTAGCCCCCAGCGCAGGCACCCCACGGACGGGGGGGCAGGTCCCTGGCTCACCGTTGGACACGGAGAGGTCGGCAAAGGTCTGCAGGACGAAGTAGTGGGGCAGGATCCCCGGCTGGAACTTGGTGAGCACCTCCTCCATCACCTTGTTGATGAAGCGCTGCCCCACGGCCACCAGCACGCTGCTGGCTGCCTGCTGCCAGTCCCGGACCACCTCCTGCGCGCAGGGAGGATGCAGCTCAGGGCACGCTGCGGCCGGCACGGCCCCACGGGGAGCCTCTTTGCCCCAGGAGACCACGGAGCCATGGAACGGGCTGGGATGGAAGAGGCCTCAAAGCTCGCCCAGCCCCAAGCCCTGCCACGGGCAGGGACACCTGTCCCCAGGGCAGCTTGCTCCAAGCCAGCCTCATCCCACCCGACCTCCCAGCAGCCTCCCCCGCTCCCTTTCAGCACCCACATCCCATGTAGGGCGTGTGGGTGCCGCGCTGGACGGAGCCATCAGCCAAACCACCCTCATCCCCCCCCCAGGGAGGAGAACATCGCCCATCCCCTGCTCCCCCCGCCACCCCAAGGGCTTCCCTCCGGGAAAGGGGACCAGTCACAGCTGCACTGGGGCAGCCCAGACCCACAGCGCCCACTGGGAGCAGCAGCAGGAGCCCAAGCAAGAGGAGGAGCAGCAGGTCCCAGGCCCTACCTTTGACTTGGTCATCTCGCTGGAGGCCAGGAAGATGACCACCTTCGCCGTGCTTTTGTCCAGGAGGGCGATGCTGTTCTTCACCACGGTCTCCATGGCCTTCAGGATGATGACCCGGTGCGGGTAGGCCAGCTGGAGGGGAGGGAGAGCGGGCAGGTGACCGCTGCCACCTCCGCCAGGCAGGGAAAGGCAACGCCAGCACCCGCTCCTCCACAACGGGACCAGCGCCGTCGCTTGCTGGAGCCACGGGACGGGTTGGGATGAAGGGGGCTTAAAGCTGCTCCAGCTCCAACCCCGGCCAGGGACCCCCTCCCCTGGAGCGGGGCGCTCCGAGCCGCTGCGTCCGCCCCAGCCTCGAGCCCTGCCAGCCATGGGGCAGCCCCACGTGCCGCGTGTGCCCCCCCCAACCCTGCAGCTCCCACCTTGTCGTGCTGCCGCAGGTACTCGTCGCAGCAGTGCAGGAGCTCCTCGGGCTCCGCGGCGCCCAGCGAGCAGAGCGCGCTGTAGATCTGCTCCTGCACCTGCGGGGCCTTGTCCGTCGTGGCGTCCATCAGCGTCGTGGCGAGCCCTGAGCAAGGCACGGGGCTGAGCCCCAAGCGCCCCGCGCCGCGCTGAGGGCCCCCGAGCAGCTCCATCGAGCTCCGGCGTCCCCCATGGGGCCGCCCCAAGCGGCTCCCACCAAACCCTGCTCCAGGCTCCGCTGCCCGGAGCCCATCCCTGGGTCCCAAGGGCTCGCTCCCCAGCATCCCTCAAAGCAGGCTGGTCCCTGCGGGGCTACGGACCCCGCTCAGCATCATTCCAAGGTGAACCTGCCTCTAGGGTTTACCCCACTGAGGGCTCCGAGCAGGGCTGGCACCCGTTGAGGAGGGCTGACGCAGCAGGAGACCCACCACGGGCATGGCCTGGAGGGGCTGGAGGAGCCCCATGGCCATCGGGTGGACCCCAGCACTGGATGAAGCTCTCTGAGGGTGAACAGACACCATCGTGGAACCACGGAATGGGGTGCGAGGAAGGGACCTTAAAGCTGATCCAATTCCAGCCACTGCCACGGGCAGGGACCCCTTCCCCTGGAGCAGGGTGCTCCGAGCCCCTGTGTCCAAGCTGCCCTTGAGCACTGCCAGGGATGGAGCATCCCAAACCTCTCCCTTCAACCCCTTCCATGGGGAAGAACTCCCCAAGCTCCCATCAACTCTTCCCTCTTCCTCCTCCTCCCATCCCTGCCTCCCTTGTCCCAACCCTCTCCAGGCTCCCTGCAGCCCCTTCAGGCCCTGGAGCTGCTCTCAGCTCTCCCCTTCAGGAGCCTTCCCTTCCCCAGGCTGCCCCAGCCCAGCTCTCCCAGCCTGGCTCCAGGGCAGAGCCGCTCCAGCCCTCGCAGCAGCTCAAGGCTCCAACCCAGTTAAACCCAGGCGAGGAGGAAGGTTCCAGCTCCAGTTAATTCCCTGCTGCCCCCAGGGCTCAGGTGAGAACTGAAACAAATCCCTTTGGAGTCCTTCTTGGCGCTGCCTCGACCCTCCAGCAGCTCCGGTGCCCGGAGGGGCCGCAGCAAACCGGGAGAGGGGCTTTGGGCCAAGGGAGGCAGGGACGGGATGAGGGGAACGGCTCCAAGCGGCCGGAGGTGGCACCGGGAGGGGATGCGGATCGGGGGGCATCGTTTTCCACGTGGGGCTGTGGAGCTGCTCTGCCACAGTCACGTTGGCACCCACGCGAGGCGGTGCCAGGGGACCCCCGGGCCCTTGCCGTGGCTTCATTAAACCACCCAACAGTTCCCTGATTAAAATGAGCTCCAGCGGAGCATCCGCGGGGGATCCAGGCTGGGACCCCAGGGGCTCCTGTCCGGGGCAAAACGGACGCGGGCTGGGATGGAAAACGGCTCCCTGCTCCCATCGCCACGCTCCGGCTGCCCCCGGCACTCACGCCTGATGCGCGACTCCATCATGCTCCGCGTCCGCAGGGTCCCCAGCAGCAGCAGGAGGTCGGCGGCTCCGTGGGGATGGATCCCGGCGCTCCCTGGGGTCCCTATCTTCAGCGGGTGCCGCGCCGGGCTCGTGAGAAGCAGCAGGGGCAGGAGCAGCCCCACGGCTCCGGGTCCCCGAGGCGGGCGGGCAGCGG
This sequence comes from Pezoporus wallicus, assembly GCF_028554395.1. NCBI lineage: Eukaryota > Metazoa > Chordata > Aves > Psittaciformes > Psittacidae > Pezoporus > Pezoporus wallicus. Next base: position 48,276 of record NW_026639600.1, read on the forward strand.
AGCTCCCATCCGGGCCCGGCCCTAGGGAGCGGGGAGGCGGCCGGAGCCCGGCCCGGAGCCTGCACGAGGGGGGAGGATCCCATGAGGAGAACCGGGGGGATCGCACCGGGGGGGGGGGTGCGCACCCCAACGGCAGCAATGGGACTCAGCACTGGGTGATGGCCATGGGGGGTGATGGCCATGGAGGGGTGATGGCCATGGGGGTGCTGAGCATGGGGGGTGATGGCCATGGGGGGGTGATGTCTCCAAACCCATGAGGAAACGGGAGGAGAAGTTCCCAGGACCCAGCTCAGCCCCCATCACCCGGCTCAGCCTCATTCACCCAGCTCAGCCCCCATCGCCCCCCAGCTCAGCCCCCATCACCCGGCTCAGCCCCCATCACCCAGCTCAGCCCCCATCACCCGGCTCAGCCCCCATCACCCAGCTCAGCCCCCATCGCCCCCCAGCTCAGCCCCCATCCCCCAGCTCAGCCCCCATCACCCAGCTCAGCCCCCATCACCCGGCTCAGCCCCCATCACCCAGCTCAGCCCCCATCACCCAGCTCAGCCCCCATCACCCAGCTCAGCCCCCATCACCCAGCTCAGCCCCCATCACCCAGCTCAGCCCCCATCGCCCAGCTCAGCCCCCATCACCCGGCTCAGCCCCCATCACCCAGCTCAGCCCCCATCACCCAGCTCAGCCCCCATCACCCAGCTCAGCCCCCATCGCCCCCCAGCTCAGCCCCCATCACCCCCCAGCTCAGCCCCCATCACCCAGCTCAGCCCCCATCGCCCCCCAGCTCAGCCCCCATGGCCCCCCAGCTCCAGCCCGGGCAGGTGTTTGGTGAAGGAAGGTTTGGGAGGGGGCACTGAAGATGTTCCCCACTGACCCAAGCCCAGCTCTGCCTACGGGGCCCTCACCAGCGCGGGCAGCTGGGCCCAAAGTGGGCAAGATGTTGGTCAAGGGGTTGGCCAAAAGGGTGGCCAAGGGGATGGTTACGGGGTTGGCCAAGAGCTTGGTCAAGGGGGTGGCGAAAGGGTGGCCAAGAGGTTGCCCAAGGGGTTAGTTAAGAGGATGGCCAAGAGCTTGGTCAAGGGGGGGCCAAGGGGCTGGATAAGAGGCTGGACAAGGAGATGGCCAAGAGGATGGCCAAGGGGGTAGTTAAGAGGATGGCCAAGAGGTTGGTCAAGGGGGGGCCAAGGGGCTGGATAAGAGGCTGGACAAGGAGATGGCCAAGGGGATGGCCAAGGGGATGGCCAAGGGGATGGCCAAGGGGGTAGTTAAGAGGTTGGCCAAGATGCTGGTCAAGAGCATGGCCAAAGGGGTGGAGAAGGAGGTGGTCAAGAGGGTGGCCAAGAGATTGGCCAAAGAGGCGGTCACGGATGTTGGCCAAGAGGTTGGCCAAAGGGGTGGCCAAGAGGGTGGCCAAAGGGATGGCCAAAGGGGTGGCCAAGGGGATGGCCAAGGGGGTGGCCAAGGAGGTTGGCCAAGAGGATGGCCAAGGGGATGGCCAAAGGGGTGGCCAAGAGGGTGACCAAAGGGATGGCCAAAGGGGTGGCCAAGAGGGTGACCAAAGGGGTGGCCAAGGGGGTGGCCAAAGGGATGGCCAAAGGGGTGGCCAAGGGGATGGCCAAAGGGGTGGTCAAGGAGGTTGGCCAAGGGGACAGCCAAGGGGATGGCCAAAGGGGTGGTCAAGAGGGTGGCCAAAGGGATAGCCAAAGGGGTGGCCAAGGAGGTTGGACAGGAGGTTGGCCAAAGGGATGGCCAAAGGGGTGACCAAAGGGGTGGCCAAGGGGGTGGCCAAAGGGGTGGCCAAGGGGGTGACCTTGCCCAAGCACGTTTCCTTCCCCTTCCAACCATGGCCATCGCCTTCCCACTGGGATAAACGGACCCGGGACCCCAATCCCCCCCCCCAATGGGGTAAATGCGGGGGGGGGGGGGGGGTGCCCCATTAACACGCATTCATCTTCACCCCAACACCGGGACACAGCGAGAGCCCCAAACCGGAGGGGAAGGGGGGGGGGCATCGAACCGGGACAAGGATGCAGCAGCCTCGCCCCCCCCCCACACTAGGGGTCACCGGTAGCTCCGGTTATGGGGCGGCAGCACCGGGGTTTGCCCCCCCCCAACCCCATAGGGGTTTAACGCACCCCACAAATGGACCCTCCCGCTGGTGGCGCGGGGACCCGCCCCCCCCCACCGCAACACCGGGACACACAGGGACCCCCACCCAGGTTCATCCATGGCCACCAAGA
>NW_026639601.1:0-506 GCF_028554395.1 Pezoporus wallicus
ATTGACCCCAACGTTGGTAGAACCCTCAGTTGGGTTCTCCCCATTGACCCCCTCCCACCCCATCGACCCCCTCCCACCCCATTGACCCCCTCCCACCCCATCGACCCCATCCCACCTCATAGACCCCAACGTTGGTAGAACCCCTCAGTTGGGTTCTCCCCATTGACCCCCTCCCACCCCATTGACCCCCTCCCACCCCATCGACCCCCTCCCACCCCATTGACCCCCTCCCACCCCATCGACCCCATCCCACCCCATCGACCCCATCCCACCCCATAGACCCCAACGTTGGTAGAACCCCTCAGTTGGGTTCTCCCCATTGACCCCCTCTCATCCATCGACCCCCTCCCACCCCATTGACCCCCTCCCACCCCATTGACCACCACCCACCCCATTTACCCCATCCCACCCCATTTACCCCATCCCACCCCATCGACCCCCATCCCACCCCATTGACCCCAACGTTGGCAGAACCCCCCAGTTGGGTTATCCCCATTGACCCCCTC
>NW_026639602.1:0-496 GCF_028554395.1 Pezoporus wallicus
GCTTTTCCTGTACGAATGTGAGCAGTGAAAGCAACGATGGAGGCACCAATGTAAAGGTGATTGTGTGCTGAACAGGTCCAGCACCAGCTTTCGATCCTGGCTCTTCTGCTGTGGGAACAGAGGCCAAACGTTCGTGCTGTACTCACTGTGCTGCTGGGCAGCTGAGAGAGACCACCTGAGAATTTGGATTCAAATGGACTTTTAGGTATGAAACCGAGGAGAGACTGCAATGATGGTGACACCATTGCAAAGCAGCTTGTGTTCTGAAGAGGCCCAGCACTAGCTTTCCCTGCTGGTCCTTCTGCCGTGGGAGCAGATGCCACTGTTCATTCTGTGCTGACTGTGTTGCTGCCAGCAGAGAGCAGGCTCTGGACTGATTCCATTCAAATGCTTTCCCTGTATGAAAGTGAGCAATGAAAGCAACGATGGAGGCACAAATGTAAAGTGCACCAGCTTTCAATCCTGGCTCTTCTGCTGTGGGAGCAGAGATCAAACG
>NW_026639603.1:0-502 GCF_028554395.1 Pezoporus wallicus
TCTGTCAGCAGACGGCAACCGTTCGTGCTCTACTCACTGTGCTGCTGGGCAGCCGAGAGCAAGCTCCGAAGAGGGTGCATTCAAATGGACGTTTAGGTATGAAAGCGAGGAGCGACAGCAATGATGGTGACACCGTTGCAAAGCTGACTGTGTGCTGAAGATGCCCAGCACATGCTTTCCCTCCTGGCTCTTCGGATCTGGGAGCAGAAGCCATAAGTTCGTGCACTAATCGCTGTGCTACTGGGCAGCTGAGAAGCAGCTTTGGAGAGGTTGCATTCAAATGTACTTTTAGGTATGAAACCGAGGAGTGACAGCAATAATGGTGACAGCATTGCAAAGCTGACTGTGTGCTGAAGATGCCCCGCACATGCTTTCCCTCCTGGCTCTTCGACTGTGGGAGCAGATGGCAACCCTAACCCTAACCCTAACCCTAACCCTAACCCTAACCCTAACCCTAACCCTAACCCTAAACCTAACCATAACCCTAACCCTAACCCTAACC
>NW_026639604.1:0-4994 GCF_028554395.1 Pezoporus wallicus
ATATGAGGTTATAATACATAAGTTATCATATGAGATTATAATACATAAGTTATCATATATGATGTTATAATACGTAAGTTATCATAGATAAGGTTATAATACGTAAGTTATCATATATGAGGTTATGATACATAAAGTTATCATATATATGTATTATAAGATTGTCATATAACCCTGGTTGTAAGGTTGTAATACATAAGTTATCATAGATAAGTTTATAATACATAAGTTATCATAGATAAGGTTATAATACATAAATTATCATATATATTTATTATAAGATTATCATATAACCCTGGTTGTAAGGTTGTAATACATAACTTATGTATTATAACCTTATCTATGATAACTTATAATACATATGTATTATAACCTCATATATGATAACTTATGTATTATAACCTCGTATATGATAACTTATGTATTAGAACCTCATATGTGATAACTTATGTATTAGAACATCATATATGATAACTTATGTATTAGAACATCATATATGATAGCTTAAGTTATCATAGATAAGGTTATAATACATAACTTATCATATATATGCATTATAAGATTATCATATAACCCTGGTTGTAAGGTTGTGATACATAAGGCTATCACATAGAAGGTTATCACCATGTATAAGGCTATCCTATATAAAGCTGTAGTACATTATATACAATAGCCTTATATATGATAACTTTATGTATTATAACCTCCTATATGATAACCTTCTATATGATAGCATTATGTAATAACCTTATATATGACAGCTTATATATAACATTGTATGTGATAGCTTTATATATTATAATCTCACATATGATAACCTTATATGGTATAATCTCATATACAATAAGATCATACACAATCACCTTATATATGATATCCCTATCATGTGTAAGGTTATGACACATGACTTTACCATATATAAGGTGATTGTATATGAGATTATACCATATAAGGTTATAATACATAAGGTTACCATATAGAAGATTATCATATATGAGGTTATAACATATAAAGTGATAGCCTTATAATAAAGTTATCATCTATAAGGTTATTATATAGTGCTATCATATATAATGTGCTATAATCTTATAGATGATAACCTTATAGATGATGACCTTATAGATGATTGATGACCTTATAGATGATTGATAACCTTATAGATGATTGATAACCTTATAGATGATTGATAACCTTATAGATGATTGATAACCTTATAGATGATTGATAGCCTTATAGATGCTGACATAAGGTTATCACCTATAAGGTGATTGCATATAAGGGAAGCTTCAGGGGGGAGCATGGGATGGCAGCAGGGGGGATATATAGGGTACGGATCAGGTGCAGGGATGGTCAGGAAGGAGCAGGGAGAGGACACAAGGACCATAGAGGGGGAACAGGAATAAAGGGGCATGGGGGGCAATATATAGGGTGTGTGTGATGTAGGGGGTGTATGATATGGGGGGTGTATGATATGGGGGGTACCTTGGTGGCCCCCCAAGTCTCATTCCCAATCTCCTCAGCCAGTTTCTCATCGTCGGTGATGAGGAAGTTGTCAAAGATGGTCCCGGATTTCACCTATAAAAGAGGGGGGAAAAGTGGGGTTTTGGGGGGGTTTTCTATAGGATTGGGGGGGTTCTCTATGGGGCTGGAGGTGGGGGTCCCACCTGCCAGAGGTCGAGGCCAATGACACCGAAGCTGTCGTAGGCGTAGAGCAAGGGGTCGGGGCTGTAGTCGGGGTTGTCGATCTCGGGGTGCACCCATTTGCCCTTGTAGTCGGGGTTGTCGATCTGCCGCGGCCGCCACTCGCCCTCGGGGGGGATGGGGGGGGTCAGAGCACCCCAAAATGCACCCAAAGCACCCATAAAGCACCCAAAGCACCCCCAAAAGCGCCCTAAAATGCACCCAAACCGCCCCATAAAGCACTCAAACCGCCCCCAAAACGCACCCAAACCCCCAAAAAGGACCCCAAAAAGGACCCCAAAAAGGAGCCAAACCACCCCCAAAAGCACCCCAAAACGCTCCCAACCACCCCATAAAGCACCCCAAACCACCTCAAACCCCCCATAAAGAGCCCAAACCACCCCAAAAAGCACCCCAAACCACCCCAAAATGCACCCCAAACCACCTCAAACCCCCCATAAAGAGCCCAAACCACCCCAAAAAGCACCCCAAACCACCCCAAAATGCACCCCAAACCACCTCAAACCCCCCAAAAAGAGCCCAAACCACCCCAAAAAGCACCCCAAACCACCCCAAAATGCACCCCAAACCACCTCAAACCCCCCATAAAGAGCCCAAACCACCCCAAAAAGCACCCAAACCACCCCAAAAGCGCCCCGAAGCACCCCATAAAGCACCCAAAATGCCCCCAAAAGCATCCAAAGCACACCCAAAAGCACCCCAAACCACCCCCAAACCGCCCCATAAAGCGCCCAAAACACACCCAAACCACCCCATAAAGCACCCAAACCACCTCAAAAGCACCCCAAAACGCACCCAAACCACCCCAAACTGCCCCAATAAAGCGCCCAAAACGCCCCCAAAAGCGCCCCAAACCACCCCATAAAGCACCCCAAAACACACCCAAACAGCCCCAAAAGCGCCCCAAAACACACCCAAACCACCCCAAAAACCACCCCAAAACGCCCCCAAAAGCACCCCAAAACGCACCCAAACCGCCCCAAAAGCACGCAAACCACCCCAAACTGCCCCATAAAGTATGCAAACCACCCCCAAAAGTGCCCCAAAACCACCCCAAAAGCACCCCAAAATGCACCCAAACTGCCCCAAAAGCGCCCAAAATGCCCCCAAAAGCACCCCAAAACCCAAACCACCCAAAACCGCCCCAAAAGTGGCCCAAAACACATCCAAACCACTCCATAAAGCACCCAAAGCACCCCAAACCGCTCCAAAAAGCGCCCCAAAGCACCCAAACCACCCCCAAACCGTCCCATTAAGCACCCAAACCACCCCAAAAGCACCCCAAAACACACCCAAACCGCCCCATAAAGCACCCCAAAACGCACCCAAAGCACCCCAAAACACACCCAAACTGTCCCATAAAGCACCCAAACCGCCCCATAACGTGCCCCAAAATACACCCAAACCGCCCCATAAAGCACCCAAAGCACCCCAAAACGCACTCCAAACCACTTCCAAAAGCACCCAAAGCACCCCCAAAAGCACCCCAAAACGCACCCAAACCACCCCAAAAGCGCCCCAAAATGCACCCAAACCACCCCAAAAAGCAACCCAAAACACACCCAAACCACCCCAAAATGCACTCAAACCGCCCCAAAAGCGCCAAAAACACCCCAAAAAGCACCCAAAATGCCCCCAAAAGCACCCCAAAACGCACCTAAACCACCCCAGACCACCCCAAAAAGCAACCCAAAACACACCCAAACCACCCCAAAATGCATTCAAACCGCCCCAAAAGCGCCAAAAACACCCCAAAAAGCAACCCAAAATGCCCCCAAAAGCACCCCAAAACGCACCCAGAGCACCCCATAAACCACCCAAACCACCCCATAAAGAGCCCAAACCACCCCATAAAGCACCCAAAGCACCCCAAAACGCACCCAAAGCACCCCATAAAGAGCCCAGAGCACCCCATAAAGAGCCCAAACCACCCCAAAAGCACCCAAAGCACCCCATAAAGCGCCCAAAGCACCCAAAACGCACCCAAAGCACCCCATAAAGAGCCCAGAGCACCCCATAAAGAGCCCAAACCACCCCAAAAGCACCCAAAGCACCCCATAAAGCACCCAAAGCACCCCAAAACGCACCCAGAGCACCCCATAAAGAGCCCAGAGCACCCCATAAAGAGCCCAAACCACCCCAAAAGCACCCAAAGCACCCCATAAAGAGCCCAAACCACCCCAAAAGCACCCAAAGCACCCCATAAAGAGCCCAAACCACCCCAAAAGCACCCAAAGCACCCCATAAAGCGCCCAGAGCACCCCCACCTTGTACTCCGGGTTCTGGATGACGGGGGGCTCCCACTCCCCATCCATTTCCTCATCCCAGTCCTCCGGCTTCTTGGCATCGGGGTCCGGGATGTGCTCGGGTTTATCCCAGTCCTGCAGGGAACGGGGGGGTCAGGGCAGGGCCGGAACCCCCACACCCCATAGACACTGCCAGGGACCCCCCCAGTGCCCCCAAAGCACCCCAAGCACCCCACAGACACCCTCAGCCCCCCCAAAGCCCCTAAACCCCCCCAAAAACCCCCAGCCCCCCTCAGGACCCCATAGACACCCTCAGCCCCACCCCAAACCACCCTCAAGACCCCATAGACACCTTCAACCACCCCAAAACCCCTAACCCCCCCCAATACCCCTAACCCCCCCTCAAGACCCCATAGACACCCTCAACCCCCCAAAACCCCTAACCCCCCCAAAACCCCATCCAATACCTCATAGACACCTCCAGCCCCCCCCAAACCCCCTTCAACACCCCACAGACACCCTCAGCCCCCCCAATACCCCCAACCCCCCCAAGACCCTATAGACACCCTCAACCCCTCCCCCCAAAACCCCTAACCCCCCTAACACCCCATCCAATACCCCATAGACACCCCCAGACCCCCCCCAAACCCCCTTCAACACCCCACAGACACCCTCAGCCCCCCACAAAGCCCCTAACCCCCCCCAATAACCCTAACCCCCCCCTCAAGATCCCATAGACACCCCCAGCCCCCCCAAACCACCCTCAAGACCCCATAGACACCCTCAGCCCCCGCTTTTGCCCCCCCAATACCCCCCTCAAGACCCCACAGACACCCTCAACCCCTCCCCCCAAAACCCCTAACCCCCCCAAACCCCCTTCAAGAACCCATAGACACCCCCAAACCCCCTTCAACACCCCACAGACACCCGCAGCCCCCCCCCAAAGCCCCTAACCCCCCTCAATAACCCTAACCCCCCCCAAGATCCCATAGACACCCTCAGCCCCCCCAAACCACCCTCAAGACCCCATAGACACCCTCAGCCCCA
>NW_026639605.1:0-496 GCF_028554395.1 Pezoporus wallicus
ACGCATCGGGGTCTTCATGGTGGTACCAACATCACTGTGATGGCACCGGAACCATCATGGTGGTACCAACATCCTCAACGCATCGGGGTCTTCACCGTGCCACCAACATCACTGTCATGGCACCAGGGTCTTCGTGGTGGTACCAACATCACCGTGGTGGCACCAGAACCATCATGGTGGTACCAACGTCCTCAACGCATTGGGGTCTTCATGGTGGTACCAACGTTACCGTGGTGGCACTGGAGCCATCGTGGTGGTACCAACATCCTCAACGCATCGGGGTCTTCACCGTGCCACCAACATCACTGTCATGGCACCAGGGTCTTCGTGGTGGTACCAACATCACCGTGATGGCACCGGAACCATCATGGTGGTACCAATGTCCTCAATGCATCGGGGTCTTCATGGTGGTACCAACGTTACCGTGGTGGCACTGGAGCCATCGTGGTGGCACCAACGTCCTCAACGCATCGGGGTCCCCATGGTGGTACCAACC
>NW_026639606.1:0-4988 GCF_028554395.1 Pezoporus wallicus
GCACATGTTAGGAGGAGCTATCCCCGTGTCTCCCGGCGCCTCAATAAAGAATACCTGCTTGTCATCTTGAAAACTTTGTTGGCAAGCTTGTTCCTGGAGTTTTCTCCGAATCACTGGAAATAGTGATATGCGGATAGACTCCACAACTTGTTAAAGTTGTTAAGTAGGTATGCTTTTTATTCAGCACTGAGGTGCATGGGGGATAGCTCCTCCAAAAGCATGCACACCTTAGCGTCATTTCGCCTTTATTTATCCCCTATAGTTATACATATGCATGATGTTGCAGAACACGCCTATACACATTCATGTTCTATCCCCGCTTTGCATTATAATGAGCTAAGGAGTCCTTTACGCTTGCGCAGTGCCTCCTAGTGGTCGTGGGCGAGGGTCTCAAGATGAAGTAAACGAGTCTTCCTTGAGCCTGAACCTCTATTTTCTCTAGTCTTTACGCATGCTCCCTGGAGGCTTGGTCATTGTCCAAAGCCAGAGCCAGTTTCAGCTGGCCTAGGCGTCCAAAGGATGAGTATCAAGTCATGGTCTCTACCTCTTAAGAATAGCCTCATCCTTATATCTTGTTCTAGCATATACGGTGAGTACAATAAGCATGAACGAGTAGTAACATTATTAAGCATTATTAAGTTGATCTACCGCCTTGTACATTGCAAGTACGATATGCATGAGCAAGCAGTGACACTTAAGCATGCCGCTACAGTTAAGCAAGCAGCTTGACCTACCCCCCCGTACATTGGTTAACCCTTTGCATCAATAGAACTGATTTCAGCAAGTGCCAGACACTTGGGGACAGGATCGAAGTGCCTGAACAGGAGCACCTGCAGAGAGACCTTTGGGGGCTGCTGCCTGCACCATGGGACCCACGGGGTCCTTCAGGCTTGCATAGGGTCCAGGCGCTAGAGTCCTACACTGTGAGATGGGCACTCAGATGTCTCTGCACAAAGCTCCTGTATCTGTGTAAGCCTAAATAAATGAGAAAAAGAGATGGGAATCAGTGCTCATACAGTTAATTTGACTCTTTCTACATAGAACTTACTTTTGCTTGAGAGACCATGTTTCCATTTTTAATTGTGGTTCAAAATACTCATACAATGTTTAATAATATGATTACAGAGTAAAATTATGGGAGTTTGACCAGAGGTGCTTGGTTGTAGAGGACTGACTGGTATGTTTGTAAACTTCAAATTAATAGCTTCATATAGAAATAAGGGGAAAGGTTCCCAAACCTTGCAAATAAAGTATAGGTTGGATGGAAAATGAAGAGCATTGTAAAAAAAAAAAAAAAAAGAAAAAAAAAAAGAAAAATCATTTTCCTAGGTTCAGCAGTTATTTTTCTCCTTAGTTGCTGGAGCTGGTGCAGTGCTGTATTTTTGACTTTCAGCCTGGGAACAACGCTGATAACACACCAATGTTTTTGGTTGTTGCTAAGTAATGTTTACTCCGATCAAGGACTTTTCAGTCTCATGCTCTGCCAGTGAGGAGAGGCACAAGAAGCCCAGAGGAAGCAGAGACCAGACACGTGAACCAAAGTAGCCAAGGGGGTTGATTCGGAGAAATCTCCAGGAACTCGTCAACAAAGTTTAAGTTGACACGCAGGTATTCTTTATTGTGGCACCGGGAGACACAGGGGATAGCTCCCCCTAGTGTGTCTTATCCGAGCATCAACCAGGTTGTGATTATATTGTCCTTAAACATACATATTCATTAGATTATGTACTTTACATCATACTTCTAGAGAATCCCTCCTGCATGCACGCTAAAATGTGGTAGTGGGCTTTGGACCGCTGGTAGTTATTTCTTCATCACTTCATTTTAGGATCGTTGTCGTATGTTTTAGGATCATTGTCAACCAGTTCTGTAAAAGCTTATCTGTCATTTCCTTTTCTCTGTAGTTGCTAACAAACCTTAAAGTCCTTGATGTTGCTTATTTAGAACCCCATTCTTCAATCAACCCCATTCTTCAGGGTATTCCATACCACAGCACATCATGCCCAGTAAAAAAACTGGGGGAGTTACCCGGAAGGTGCAGATCGCTGCTTAGGTCAGGCTGGGTATTGGTTGGCGGGTGGTTAGCAATTGTATTCTCTCCCCTTGTTATTTCCCTTATTTTTATTATTATTGGTGGTGGTAGTAGTGGTTTCGTTTTATACCTTAGTTACTGGGCTGTTCTCATCTCAGCCCATGGGATTTACATTCTATTGATTCTCTTCCCTGTCCCTCGGGGGTGGGAAGAAGGCGGGAGTGAGTGAGGGGCTATGTGGTTCTGAGTTACTGGCTGGGCTTAAACCACAATAGTCATTAACCACACTTCCCCCTCCCTTTACCTTCCAACTGCAAAATTAACCTCTGAAACCCGAAGTCATGAAAGGAAATGTTACTTTTGTAGAAAATAACCTGGACAGCAGCAGGCCACTAACCTTTTCCACCTTCTGTGACAAAGTCAAGTTGTTGAAATGTGAAGGTTTCTTTTCCAGCTTAGATAAATTTAGCTACTTTAAACTCCCTATAAATGTAAACTCTTGGATCTCAGAAAGCACATGACCAAAGCAACTACTTGTTTGTCATATTTTTGTTAATACAAATTACAATTGCAATATGGCGATGTTTCCCTTTTAAATAGTCATTTGTGCAGTTTCTAACTTCACCACAAAATACAGGATAAAAAGGCAGAGCATGGCTTTTGATTGAATGTCAGAAATCTGCAGTTGGCATGGAGATAAAGGCACATGGATATTACTGATGCCTCTTGAGCAACAGAGCTAACTCCTGGTAATGTACTGATCTAGAGGATTAAACAAGCTTTCAAAGCTGATGTGCCTGGCAGCTTTCAGGAGTGACTTTATGGGAGTTTTCAGGTCTGTTAACAGACCTCTCCTTTATAGCACCAATTCAGTTGTTTGGGGTTTTTGTTGTTTGTTGGTTATTTGGGGGGGGGGATGTTGTTGGGGTTTTCTGTTTTTTGCTTTTTTTGTTTGTTGGTTGTTTTTTTTATAGTTCCTAATTTATGAGCCATATCAGACCCTTAAAACAAAAGACTGTAGGATGCTGTCCACTTTGCTAGTGTTTCCCACCTTTACAGCAGAATCAGTAGAAGAGCCTTGCCCTTTTTTAGTATAAAATGCTGTCTTGGCATAAACTTATCTTCATCCACAAGCTGTTTCCTCTGCTTTATACTCCTTCTGAGTAGAACAGACAGCTGGTGATGGCAGTAGTAAATAACTGTCCTGGATACTCTGTTTTGGACTAATGGGACTGTTTTGAGAATGAAGACTCTATGCTGAGAATGAAGACCCTAGGCCCACTGTAGGAGAGGATCTGCTTCGAGACCACCTTAAGAACCTGAATGTGCACAAGTCCATGGGACCTGATGAAATCCATCTGCGGGTCCTGAAGGAGCTGGCGAATGAAGTTGCTAAGCCACTGTCCATCATATTTGAAAAATCATAGAAGTCAGGTGAAGTTCCCAACGATTGGAAAAAGGGAAATATAACCCCCATTTTCAAGAAGGGCAAAATGGATGACCTGGGGAACTACAGACCAGTCAGTCTCACCTCTGTGCCTGGCAAAATCTTGGAGCAGATTCTCCTGGAAGGCATGCTAAGGCACATGAAAAACAACAAGGTGCTTGGTGACAGCCAGCATAGCTTCACTAAGGGGAAATCCGGCCTGACCAATTTGGTGGACTTCTATGATGGGGCTATGGAACTGATGGACAGGGAAAAGGGTCAAACTCACATCCTTTTCAGGTTTGGACAGGAACATGAGCCAATTTTTGATTTCCAGATGTGATTTATTTTGCTATTTTGCCATTATCATCAATTCTCAAACAAAAATTAGAATTATTTACTTTGCCACAAAATCCCCCTTCCATGGCTAGCAGGCAGTCAAGAACCATGCGATGTCAAAATATTGCCATCTGCATTTGAAATATTTGAAATATTGCCATCTGCATTGAAGAGGGGGAGGAAAGCAGAGGGACTAAACTTTATCCCTTATGGGAAGTCCCCATGCCTGGGATTCAGGGAGGGGTTGGATTTGTGAATGCTCCCCTTACGAGCGTAGAAGTAAGGGGATTTAAGAAGGAAATGAGGAAGCTATTAGAAGATCCAGTGGAACTATCAGAACAGTTTGATCAGTTTCTGGGACCAAACATTTACACCTGGGAAGAGATGCAGTCAGTTATGGGAATCCTCTTTCCTGAGGAGAGGCAGATGATTAGAGCTTCAGGAATGAGAATACGGAAACGTGAAAATCAGGGAGGGGTAGTGGCAGATCAAAAGCTCCCAGCTACCCGACCCCAGTGGAATCAAAACACTGAAGCAGGAAGGGGGAGTATGGGTGATTATAGGTCACTGATAGTTGGGTGAATCAGAGAGGCAGCCCCAAGGGGACAGAATATAAGTAAGGCCTTTAATAATCAGCAAGGTAAAGAAGAAACCCCAACCAAGCGGTTGGAGAGGCTGAGACACAGCATTCAACAATATTCAGGAATAGATCCTGCAAGTGAGGCAGGACAGGAGTTATTAAAGGTTAATTTTGTGACTCACTCATGGCCAGATATAAGAAAGAAACTAGAAAAGTTGGAAGACTGGCATGCTAGGAGTTTGAATGAACTCTTGAGGGAAGCTCAGAAGGTGTATGTTAGAAGGGATGAGGAAAAAAGCTAGAACAAAAGCTAAGATTATGGTGGCCATGCAGGAGACTGTAAGAAATCAGCCAAGAATCTCCCCAAAACCTCATCTGGGACCAAAAACCCCACTTTATAAAAGAGAAGGTCCTAGAGGAAACCCACAAAATCCAGGGAATTGCTATTATTGTGGAAGAAAAGGATATTTCAAAAGGGAATGCCCACAGCGGGCTAGGGATATGTTGGTGTTCAGAGAAACCCAGCAGAATGAGCAAGAGGACTAGGGGTGTCAGGGGTTCTACCTCCTGGGGGAAGAAATAAAAGAAGAGCCCTTCATAAATTTAAAATT
>NW_026639607.1:0-4978 GCF_028554395.1 Pezoporus wallicus
GGAGGGGACACAGGTTGGGGGGGGGAGGGGACACAAGGGGGGGAGGGGACACAAGGAGGTTGGGGGGGCTCAACGAGAGGGGGGAGGGGACACAAGGAAGTTGGGGGAGGGAGGGGACACAAGGAAGTTGGGGGGGGGAGGGGACACGAGGAGGTTGGGGGGCAATGGGGGGGTCGGTACCTGCCGTCGTGCTTGCCCATTGGCTCGTCATAGCGCACCCCCACCCAGTGGCCAGGCTTGAAGTCGGTCTGGCCTGGGGGGAGGGGGGGGAGAGAAAATGGGGGGGTTGGGGTCATTTTGGGGGGGTTGGGGTCACTTGGGGGGGGTTGGGGTCATTTGGGGGTTGGGGTCACTTTGGGGGGTTGGGGTCATTTGGGGGGTTGGGGTCATTTGGGGGGGTTGGGGTCGTTGGGGTCATTTGGGGGGGTTGGGGTCACTTGGGGGGGGTTGGGGTCATTTGGGGGGGTTGGGGTCATTTTGGGGGGGTTTGAGGTCACTTGGGGGGGTTGGGGCCATTTTGGGGGGGTTGGGGTCATTTTGGGGGGGTTGGGGTCACTTTGGGGGGTTGGGGTCATTTGGGGTCGTTGGGGTCACTTTGGGGGCGTTGGGGTCATTTGGGGGGGGTTGGGGTCACTTTGGGGGGGTTGGGGTCACTTTGGGGGGGTTTGAGGGGGATTTGGGACATCTTGGGGGGGTTGCGGTCACTTTGGGGGTGTTTGGGGTCAAACCAGGGGTGTTTGGGGTGAATTTGGGGCTGCTTTGGTGAAGTTGTGTGTCAATTTGGGGATGTTTTGGGTGAAATTGGGGATGTTTTGGGTCAATTTGGGGGTGTTTTGGTCAATTTGGGGGTGTTTTGGTCAATTTGGGGGTGTTTTGGTCAATTGGGGATGTTTTGGGTCAATTTGGGGGTGTTTTGGTCAATTGGGGATGTTTTGGGTCAATTTGGGGGTGTTTTGGTCAATTTGGGGGTGTTTTGGTCAATTGGGGATGTTTCGGGTCAATTTGGGATGTTTTGGGTCAATTTGGGGGTGTTTTGGTCAATTGGGGATGTTTCAGGTCAATTTGGGGGTGTTTTGGTCAATTGGGGATGTTTCAGGTCAATTTGGGGGTGTTTTGGTCAATTGGGGATGTTTCAGGTCAATTTGGGGGTGTTTTGGTCAATTGGGGATGTTTTGGATCAATTTGGGGGTGTTTTGGTCAATTGGGGATGTTTTGGATCAATTTGGGCATGTTTTTGGGGAAATTGGGTGTGTTTTGGGTCACACAAGGTTTGTTTTGGGTGAATTTGGGGCTGTTTTGGGTCATACCAGGTGTGTTTTAGGTGAATTTGGGGCTGTTTTGGGTGAATTTGGGGCTGTTTCGGGTGAATTTGGGGCTGTTTTGGGTAAAATTGGGTGTGTTTTGGGTCAATCTGGGTGTGTTTTGGGTGAATTTGGGATGTTTTGGGTGAATTTGGGGCTGTTTTGGGTGAATTTGGGCCGTTTCGGGCAAATTTGGGGCCGTTTTGGGTGAATTTGGGGCCGTTTCGGGTGAATTTGGGGCCGTTTTGGGTGAATTTGGGGCCGTTTTGGGTGATTTTGGGGCCGTTTTGGGTGAATTTGGGGCCGTTTCGGGTGAATTTGGGGCCGTTTTGGGTGAATTTGGGGCTGTTTCGGGTGAATTTGGGGCCATTTCGGGTGAATTTGAGCCGTTTTGGGTGAATTTGGGATGTTGGGTTAATTTGGGGGTGTTTTGGGTCAATCTGGATGTGTTTTGGGTGAATTTGGGGCCGTTTTGGGTGATTTTGGGGCCGTTTTGGGTGAATTTGGGCCGTTTCTGGTGAATTTGGGGCCGTTTCGGGTGAATTTGGGCCGTTTCAGGTGAATCTGGGGCCGTTTCGGGTGAATTTGGGGCCGTTTTGTGTGAATTTGGGGCCGTTTTGGGTGAATTTGGGGCCGTTTGGGGTGAATTTGGGGCCGTTTCGGGTGAATTTGGGGCCGTTTCTGGTGAATTTGGGGCCGTTTCGGATGAATTTGGGGCCGTTTTGGGTGAATTTGGGCCGTTTCAGGTGAATCTGGGGCCGTTTTGGGTGAATTTGGGCTGTTTCAGGTGAATTTGGGGCCGTTTCGGGTGAATTTGGGATGTTGGGTTAATTTGGGGGTGTTTTGGGTCAATCTGGATGTGTTTTGGGTGAATTTAGGGCCGTTTCGGGTGAATTTGGGGCCGTTTTGTGTGAATCTGGGGCCGTTTTGGGTGAATTTGGGCCGTTTCAGGTGAATTTGGGGCCGTTTCGGGTGAATTTGGGATGTTGGGTTAATTTGGGGGTGTTTTGGGTCAATCTGGATGTGGTTTGGGTGAATTTGGGGCCGTTTCGGGTGAATTTGGGGCTGTTTCGGGTGAATTTGGGACTGTTTCGGGTGAATTTGGAGCCATTTCGGGTAAATTTGGGGCCGTTTCGGGTGAATTTGGGGCCGTTTTGGGTGAATTTGGGCCGTTTCAGGTGAATTTGGGGCCGGGTGAATTTGGGGCCGTTTCGGGTGAATTTGGGGCCGTTTCGGGTGAATTTGGGGCCGTTTTGGGTGAATTTGGGGCTGTTTCGGGTGAATTTGGGGCCGTTTCGGGTGAATTTGGGGCCATTTCGGGTGAATTTGGGGCCGTTTTGGGTGAATTTGGGCCGTTTCAGGTGAATTAGGGGCCGTTTTGGGTGAATTTGGGGCCGTTTTGGGTGAATTTGGGGCCGTTTCGGGTCCGCGCGGGGGGCTCTGGGGCCGGCACCTACCCACGTACATGATGGTGCCCCGGCGGCAGGGCTGTCCCGGCACCCGCACCAGGCAGCGGGAGCCCAGCGGCAGCGCCAGCGCCACGGCCGCATCCTGCTCCCGGCGCTGCCGCTGCTCCTGCGCCCGGCGCCGCGCGGCCTCCGCGTCGTAACGGCCCCATTGGCGCTGCCGGAGGAAGCTGCGGAGGGACTCTGGGGGGGGCAAAGGGACAGGGGGGTTGGGGGGGGGTCCATAGGGACAGGGGGGTTGGGGGGGCTCCATAGGGACAGAGGGGGCTCCATAGGGACAGTGGGGTTGGGGGGTCCATAGGGACAGTGGGGTTGGGGGGTCCATAGGGACAGTGGGGTTGGGGGGCTCCATAGGGACAGTGGGGTTGGGGGGCACAGGGACTGGGGGGTTGGGGGGTCCATAGGGACAGTGGGTTTGGGGGGGGCTCCATAGGGACAGTGGGGTTGGGTGGGGCTACATAGGGACAGTGGGGTAGGGGGGCTCCATAGGGACAGGGTGGTTGGGGGGTCCATAGGGACAGTGGGGTTGGGGCGCTCCACAGAGACAGTGGGGTTGGGGGGGACTCCATAGGGACAGGGGGGGCTCCATAGGGACAGGGTGGTTGGGGGGGGTCCATAGGGACATTGGGGTTGGGGGAGGCTCCATAGGGACAGTGGGGTTGGGGGGCTCCATAGGGACAGTGGGGCTGGGGGGGCAAAGGGACAGTGGGGTTGGGGAGGCACCAAAGGGACATTGGGGTTGGGGGAGGCTCCATAGGGACAGTGGGGTTGGGGGGTCCATAGGGACAGTGGGGTTGGGGGCTCCATAGGGACAGTGGGGTTGGGGGGGCACAGGGACTGGGGGGTTGGGGGGGGTCCATAGGGACAGTGGGTTTGGGGTGGCTCTATAGGGACAGTGGGGTTGGGGGGCTCCATAGGGACAGTGGGGTTGGGGGGGACTCCATAGGGACAGGGGGGGCTCCATAGGGACAGGGTGGTTGGGGGGGGTCCATAGGGACATTGGGGTTGGGGGAGGCTCCATAGGGACAGTGGGGTTGGGGGGCTCCATAGGGACAGTGGGGCTGGGGGGTCCATAGGGACAGTGGGGTTGGGGGGTCCATAGGGACAGTGGGGTTGGGGGACGCTCCAGAGGGACAGTGGGGTTGGGGGAGTCCATTGGGACAGTGGGGTTGGGGGAGGCTCCATAGGGACAGTGGGGTAGGGGGGTCCATAGGGACAGTGGGGTTGGGGTTGGGGGGGTCCATAGGGACAGTGGGGTTGGGGGGCTCCATAGGGACAGTGGGGTTGGGGGGTCCATAGGGACAGTGGGGTTGGGGGGCTCCATAGGGACAGTGGGGTTGGGGGGTCCATAGGGACAGTGGGGTTGGGGGAGGCTCCATAGGGACAGTGGGGTTGGGGGGGCACAGGGACAGGGGGGTTGGGGGGGCAAAGGGACTGGGGGGTTGGGGGGGGTCCATAGGGACAGTGGGTTTGGGGGGGGCTCCATAGGGACAGTGGGGTTGGGTGGGGCTCCATAGGGACAGTGGGGTTGGGGGGGGGGGCTCCATAGGGACAGTGGGGTTGGGGGCGCTCCATAGGGACAGTGGGGTTGGGGGGCTCCATAGGGACAGTGGGGTTGGGGGCGCTCCATAGGGACAGTGGGGTTGGGGGGGGGGGCTCCATAGGGACAGCAGGGCCACGATGGGGACTCTGGGAAGGGGGGGACGGGGGTCTTGGGGACACCATAGGAGACACCTTGGAGACACCTTAGGAGACACTTAGGGGACACCATGGGGGTGGCAACACAGTGGGGCTGGCCCCACAGTGTCACTTGGTCCCTGGGAAGGTGGTGGTGGCACCATAGGGACAGTGATAAAGGGGGGACAGTGAGCATTGGGGACACCATAGGGATGGCAGCACAGTGGGGACCCCATAGGGACACCGTGGGGGACCCCATAGGGACACCAGGGGGGATCCCATAGGGTGGCAGCACAGTGGGGACACCATAGGGACACCATGGGGGACCCCATAGGGACACCAGGGGGGACCCCATAGGGACACCAGGGGGGATCCCATAGGGTGGCAGCACAGTGGGGACACCATAGGGACACCATGGGGGACCCCATAGGGACACCAGGGGGGACCCCATAGGGACACCAGGGGGGATCCCATAGGGTGGCAGCACAGTGGGGACACCATAGGGACACCATGGGGGACACTATAGGGCCACCA
>NW_026639608.1:0-5057 GCF_028554395.1 Pezoporus wallicus
AGGAAGCATTCAGTTATCCCCAAAAAATCGAAGAGGAAGACCTGAGCCACACACCCAGCATAAGCAATGCTCTTCTTCTCTGACATCAAGTCAACCAACATCTTGGGGGTGATGACAGTGGAAGAACAGAGGTCTACAAAGGCCAGGTTGCCCAGGAAATAATACATGGGGGAGTGGAGGTGGGGGCTGGCCCTGATTAAGATGATGATGCCCAGGTTGCCCACAATGGTGACAAGGTAGGTGAGCAGGAAGAACAGGAACAAGTAGACCTGAGTCACCGGGTCCTGTGTGAAGCCCGCCAGGCTGAACTCAGTTGCTTGGGTGCAATTGCTTTGTGCCATGGGCTGGATGGTGCTTTGTGTGTGAGATCCTGGCTGGGGCTTTCTTCTCCAAGAGGCAGGGATGTCCCAGGTGGAAAAGCCTCTGTGTGGAGGAAGCTGCTCAGAGACAGTCCTGCAGGATGGAAAGGGAGAGTTCAGGCACAGATCAATGAGGGACAGGTTGGTGAAAGTCGTGTGCCAGCACAGGTAGAACAAAGGGGTGCTCAAGCACTTGAACACCATGGCACAACGTGGTGTGTGCTCCTCTGGCTCACCTTGAGATGTTGAGCAATGACCACTTTGGAAATCAGTAGGGAGGTTCCACTCACCCGAGTAGATTTACCTTAGTTAGTGCTGAGCCTGCGGCTTGAAGACCATCCAGCTCAACCTGGAACATAGAGAAGTGTGGTGCTTTCACAGTGCAGAGTTGATCCTTCATCCTGTCATGGGCATTCGCCAACCACCTGCTTCTTCCCTCTCTGCTTTGGTTTCTTCCTAACTAGAATGAATTTCTGACCTATGGAAAGTGCAGGTTGGACAGGGCAACCTGCTCTAGTGGAAGGTGTCCCTGGCCATCACAGGGGCTTGGAACTGGGTGAGATTTAAGGTCTCTTCCAACATAAGACATACTATGATCCTATCCAACCTTACACAATGGTTAATATAGGTTTCCTCTCCCTCCTGACACACTTTGTCAGATCTAAAAGCTTTTCATGGTTCTTTAACGTGTTCCTTGAGTCTCCAATACAAATGGGCAATCCCCAGAGCTCAGCAACCCCTTACTGAACACGTTTTGGAGGAAAAAACTCACCTTTTGGAGCTGCCTCATCTCAGCAATGGGGAGCACCCTGATCGTGCTGTACAGGAAAGCTTCTGGTGCTCATCCAGGAATCCTTTTGTGCTCAGAGGTGAGGAAGCCTCCTGAGGGTGCTCTCCACCAGGGTGATCTCCAAATCTGCCTTCTCAGCAGCAGCATGGGGAGCACACAGCTCAAGCAGCTCCCTGGGAAGCCCAGAGCATCATCAAGAAGCCCAGGACCCTGCAGTAGGGCAGGAGATGGAAACAGGAGCTGCTGCTTGTTGGAAAGAGAGAACCACAGGAGAATGATGGGCTGAAAGATGCTGCCCCTCACTTACATCTCAGCTCTGTCTCTGCTGCCCTCCTGTTGCTCTCAGAGATGGATGTGTAGATGAATGTTCCTGGAGCTGTGCAGGGAGCCTGGGAATGAACCAGCATCAGCAAACCCCCTTCCTATTTCAAGTGATGTGGGGATGTGGGACTGTGAATCTCTTTGGGCCCCAGGAGGTGACAAAGCCCAAAGCAGGTCATTATCTCTTCTCTGTGTTGATTAGTTTGGAGGAGAAGAAATGTACCCAGAGGAGATGACCTCAGCTTGAGCAAGCAACAGGGCTTTGGGCTCCCTTAGAGGAAACCACAGAACAACCCCACCTTTCACATCCACTTTTGGAGCATTTTTGAAGCAGTTACAGCTTCACAAGGGCCATGGTTGAAATTATCATGGCAGGGAGATGAGGGGAACCTCACCAACGGGAGCTGGTACCAGGGTCCCTCACCAATGCCAGGCACCATGTGCAGTGAACCAGCTTTCCACCCATCTTCAATTCCTTGTACTCAAACCATAGCTCACAAGTTTGGCTGCAAAGGAGCCAACAGAAGATCGTGGTGACCTTGCTAACGGTGAGGTAAATGCTGTCCTCTACCTCTTGTCCAAGCAAACATCAATGCTCACATCACCCAAGGCACTCGGGCTGGTCAGGCGTGACTTGGCCTTGGTACCTCTGCTGGCTGCTCATGGTCACCCTCCTGTCTTTCCTCTGCCTGGACAGGGCTTCCTGGGGAATTTGGATCTTCACCTCAGTGGGGACGGAGGCAGCCCCAGTCCTTGTGCTCTTCTTGATGATGACATTCACCTTCTTCCACGCAAAGACAAAGGTGGGAGGTGCCTGAGGGAGCGGTGCCCAAAAGTGGAAGGAAGGAGATGGGGAGGAACAGATGAGGAATGTGGTAAAGGATTGAAATGGGCAGCACCAGGGGAAAAAGGCCCTTCTGAAGGGTGCTTTAGGGTTGCCCCTGTCGCTGGTGGCTCTGATGGATGCTCCCAAGCCCATCACAGAATCCCAGCCTGGTTTGTGTTGGAAAGGAACTTAAAGCTCCTCCAGCTCCAACCCCTGCCACAGGCAGGGACACCTTCCACTAAAGCAGCTTGCTCCAAGCCCCTGTATCCAACCTGGCCTTGAACACTGCCAGGGACGGGGCAGCCACAGCTTCCCTGGGCACCCTGTGCCAGTGATTCAGCACCCTCCCAGGGAAGAGCTTCTGCCCAAGAGCTCATCTCAGTCTCCCCTCAGGCAGGTTAAAGCCATTCCCCTTGGCCTCTCCCTACAGTCCCTTGTTCAAAGCCCCTCTCCAGATTTCTTGTAGCCCCTCTTAAGTTATTGAAAGGCCACAACAAGGTCTCTCTGGTGCCTTGTACAACAATATTCAATGACTTTATGTCCAGCTGCTCTCTCCTTCAACATCACCAAGTGTTTAAATAGGAACATGAGCTCTTAGTGTCTTAAAAACACAAGTCTGTGGCTACAACCCTATCGCTCTGCTCATTGTGGCTTCACATTGGAGCTGCTGCTATCAAACCCAAAAGCTTTTTGCTCCTTGTTGTGTGTGTTTAAAGAAGCCAGTGGTTTGCTGTGTCTAAGGGCTGTCACTGCCTTCAATGGGGTTATCATCTGACCAGGAGAGCAGAGCAAACACCACATGATTTCCTAGGAAGCAGAAGCAGCAGCCAGCATTGCAATGCATCTTCCTGCTGGGTCATGATGAGCAGGCAATGAGGAGGCTGGCTTCTGGCATGCTTCTGTGTGTGATAAGATGTGGGTATTTGATGTAGGATGGGTGATGTTTTGCCCTTTGTTTAGACAAGCTGTGGTATTGAGAATGGCTGGTTTCAGTGGTATTAGATGCAAGGTGTGTGTTTGAGATGTCTACTCTTTATGTATCTGCAACTTACTTATGTAAGTACTACACAAGGGGAAGGAGGAGAATGAGGATGAGTGTTGTGGTTTAAACCCAGTCAGGCAACTCGTTCACTCACTTCCCCCCACTTCTTTCCCTCCCCCTGCTCCCGGAGGGACGGAAAGGAGAGTCAAAAAGAATGCAACTCCCACGGGTTGAGATAAGAACAGTTTAGTAACTAAGGTATAACACACATCACTACTGCTACCACCAATGATAATAATGATAAAGGAAATAACAAGGGAAGAGAATACAACACCTCACCACCAGCCAACCGATAACTCGCCCCCCAAGCCCGACCAAGCCCCGACCGATACCTCCTCCAACCCTGCAGTCTCCCAGCCCTTCCGGCTAACTCCCAGTTAAATCCTGGGCATGACGAGCTGTGGTATGGAATACCTCTTTGGTCAGTTTGGGTCAGGTGTCCTGTCTCTGCTTCCTCCCAGCTTCCCCTCCTCCCTGGCAGAGCATGAGGCTCACAAAGTCCTTGGCCAAACCAAAACATTACTATCAGCTCTGTTCCCAGGCCGAAAGTCAAAACACTGCACTGCACCAGCTACCAGGAAGGGGAAAAATGGCAGCTACTGATGAACCCAGGACAATGAGGAAATGGCCATTGAGTGTGTGAGCCCTTAGCAATGGGAAACAGCAACTGTCTTCATCCTCCTGCCTGAGGTGGGTGTAGACAAGTTCAGCTGGATCTTCTGAACCCATTTAAAGGTGTTAAAGCCCTGTCTGCTGTCAGCTGCTTTTTTCTACAAGGAACAAGTCCCAGTCTTGGTGTCATTTCCTCCTTTTGCAAGCAGTAAAAAGCCACCCTGAGGTTATTTAAATTTCGAGGCATATAATGCAAAATGTTGTTTCAAAGGCCAGTTTTGGGTCCAAAATGGGCAGGTGGAATCAGACAGACTTCAAAAAGAGAAAATGCTGAGTCCTGCCTATGAGGAGGACTTGCTCTAAGCACTAAGACAGGCTGGAGAGCACCTTATCAGAGAGGGACAAGGCTCTTGTGGTGTCCACTGTGTTGAAATGAGCCATCAATGTGTCCTTGCAGCAAAGGCACCCACCAGCACCCTGAGAAGAGCACTGGCGGTGACTCAAGGGACTGTGCAATGAACATCTGAGCACAGGCTGGGGAATGGGGAAATAAAGCTGTTTTGGGAAGGGTGGAGGGAGAAGATGAATTGTGCTGAAGAAATGGTCGTCTTGCTTGAAAAGGGGCTGATGGAAAGAGGGGAGTGGGAGGGGAAGGAGGAGGAATGCTCATTTCTCAACAGGCAATATGTTTATTTGAAGGTTATCTCCTCATCTTTTTAAGGCCTGCATATTTCAGGTTAACATGAACAGAAGTCATCTTGTGTACATCTATATATACATACATGTTCCTTAAATATAAGTAAGAACAGAGGAAGAAATATATGCAAGAATAATTCAGATGAGAAGGGGTCGTTTTTCCCTTGAAGCTACAAGTACATGGAATTGCATTCAGGGATTCTGGTCTCACTTTAATCGACTCAAACATCACTACAGAGTCAGAAAATCACTCCAATTTGATTTCTTACCTATTTAATGCAACACTAATTCTTGTGGCAGATTAAGGCATGCCCTCTTAAAAAGAATTTGGATGCTCATTCTTTTTTCTTAAAAAGAATTTGGATGCTTATCTTTTGCAGGACCAATTCTTTCCGTAACAGAGCAGCCACA